>NW_019384946.1:341370-349503 GCF_000671375.1 Centruroides sculpturatus | reverse complement strand
CCTCTTTGTAGGTTCCTTTGATCAATTTTCTGGAATGTTTACAATCGTTCTATAATCAAACCAATATGCAATAACAAATTTGAATTTAAAACGGTTTGAATATTTGGTTAAAAATTTGAATTACAGTAATACCCCGAACTTACGCAATAGGTGGGACCAATCGATAACCGCGTAAGTCGAATTCGCGTAAGTCAAATTTCGTAATTTGTGTAAAATCCAAGTCGAATGTATGTAAGCTAATAAATGTTCTCGTTAATCTTATCTCGTCTTTTGATTCATTCATGGTTATAAGAAATCACCACATACAGTCTCTCAAGTCTCCGTAGATATAACAAACACAGAAATAAATAACACAAAATAAATTGTAGCTATGTGTCAATTCCGTGCGACATGTCCAAACATGTAAGCTGAACAATAGTATGGGAGAAGTGAGTAATCAAGAGTTGCATGGCACTCAAACAAAAGACGAATCAGCGAGATTTGAAAATCGCATAACTCCGGGTTCGCGTAAGTCAGGGTAGCATAAGTCGAGGTATTACTGTATATAAAAATAATTATCAATGCATACTTATCACCAAATATGAATGACAAGCAAGCGATGACTGAATTGAGCAAAACACTAAGAAGCATCAACAGTAAATACATTATTTTAGCGGGAGATCTAAACGCTAAGTCTGGTATTTGGTTTAATACAAAAGAAGACAAAAGAGATGTGATGGTAATGGAGATGATGGAGGAATTTGGTTTTATATCAACAAATATGACGGATCACCCAACTTTCTACACAACAAATGCAAAGGGTTGGACAGATGTGTGTCTAGTCACGGAGGATCTTGCCCAGTACATTACAAACTGTGAAACATTATTGAGCAATACTGGTAGTGACCATAGATACTTATTTACACAAATTGACAATTTGGATATATATACTGATCGTACCACTTCAAACAAGAAATATTTAAACTGGGAACTCTTCAGAAAAGCATTTCAAGAAAATTGGAGTAACCATGATTACCCAAGGATAAACACCATTAAAGACATTGATCGTTACAGCGAATTCTTAACCACAGATATACAAGCTGCAGCTATAAGGGCCAGTAGGACAACAACAAAACAAATCAAGGGAACAACCCATTGGTGGACAGAAGAGTTAGAAAGACAAAGGAAAAGCACGAATAGATTGAGAAAAAAATATCACAGAGCGAGAAATGAAAAACAAAAAAGTATCTTAAAAGATAAATATAAGGATCAGTTGAAAAAAATACAAAAAGAATTTAAATACAACACAAACACAGGCATGGCGAGATTTTTGTGACAAGTGTAACGATAAAGGCACTTGGGAACTTCCCCATAAAACAGTACTAAAGAAAAAGAAAAAATTCCATTTACCACACATCTTAAACTGGACGGAGAACACAAACGAAGAAGAAACTTACAATATAGAGCACAACATCAGGAAACTACTGGAATACCACTTTCCAATGGATAGTATTGATAACAATGGAAGAATGAGAAATACCCAAATAAACGGAAATAACGAAGATCAGGACCTGGGAATACAATGTAAACTTTTCACCTTCATAAAAATACAGGAAGCTATCTTTACAATGGGCAAAAAGAAGGCCCCAGGGCTGGATGAAATAACTACTGAAATGCTGATCAACGCATTTATGGAAATCCCAATTGTTTTTTCTATCTATGTCTAAAAAAAGGTTATTTTCCGGACGCATGGAAATCGGCCAACATTAAGCTAATTATGAAAAAGGAAGATCTGAAATCAGCCTCGGACTACAGGCCTATCAGCCTTCTCCCCACCATGGGGAAGGCTTTGGAAGGCTTAATTATTAGAAGGATCAACTGGGAATTGAATGGCTAAGGTAAAATGCATGCCAACCAATTTGGCTTTAGGCCAAACAAATCGACAACGCATGCAATAATTAATGTTAAAAAGTTGGTATGATGTCTGGGAAAAGAACAAACATGCATTACTCATTTCTATTGATTACTCCAAAGCATTCGACAATCTCAGATGGCAGGATATTATCGATAAACTTGATGAACTCCAAGATACTAAATATGAAGTGAAATTACTTAAAAGTTATCTGCAAAATAGGCATATCAAATTCCACTCAAACAACATTCACCTTATTAAGGATATTAATAGAGGCTGCCCACAGGGCTCGCGCACTGGACCGTCCCTGTGGAATTTAGTCTTTGACAATCTGCTTCAAAAATTTGACAACAGAAATAATATGACAATCCAGGCATTTGCAGATGACCTGATGGTTATGATACAGAATCAGAATCGTGATCATCTTACGGATATGGCCAACAAAATATTAAACAAAATTCAACAATGGAGTAACCAACATCAACTACCAATCAATTACAACAAGTGCCAAGCATTGGTGTGCACAAGAAAAAATAAGCGTGGGCAATTGCAGAAAACCCTTAAATTAAGAATGGATGGAAAAAAGATCAAACAAGTAAAGACTCTAAAATATCTGGGAGTACATTTGGACCCCAATTTAAGTTGGCATTTCCATATACAAGAAATCACTAACAAAACCAAGCAAAGAGTCAATCAAATCAATTGGATAATGGGAAAATATTGGGGACTGAATCCAAAAAACTGTAAACTTATTTATAAGACTGCTATTGAACCAGCAATTTTGTATGCTGTTCCCGTGTGGCAGGATGCCGTTAACAACACCCACATACGGAAAAAATTGATGTCGGTCCAAAGGATGGCAACAATAAATATCACGAAGGCATATAGAACATCGCCGTCAGATGCGCTATTAGCTATAGTGGGAATCCCACCGATACACATTACAGCAATTTCGTCAGCATGGAGCTGGATTGTTAAGAATGAAAAGATATGGGAATTGACATCAGAAGAAATTAAAGGAAAATAAAAAATAAAATTATACCTAAAAATATTACAAAAGTCCCTGAGATTATAAATAATACAGAAATCGATAAAATAGACAACAGTATAAATGTTGATATACACNAAAAAGTTAGAGATCTACACATTTATGGTTAAATAAGTATTTTTATTGTAAAGCACTTTTTAAACACAAGATTTCTAGTTATTAATAACTAGATTAAAATACTTCATATATGGCTTTCTGGAAAAAGTCACATTTTAAAAAATTATTCGTGTGTAAAAAAATGTGAATTTTGAACATTTTTAAAATTTGTTGAAAAAGTGATTTCTACCGAACAGACTAATTTTCATTAAGAGTTTGGCTTATTCACCTCTAGTTATTTACAACCAGTGTTAAATAACAGCAATCTGATATATGTGTATTTGTTGCTAGACACACAAAACTGATTATTATAAATTATTTGAAACCTTGAGATTATTATATATTGTAATTTTAATAATATCTTATAAATATATTATTTTCACATTTAATAATAATAATGAAACTTACTTCTGTGCTTAAAATACTAAATCTAGCAATATCTTCTAAAGAATCGACAGGAACTTCTTGATGTTCTGGCAACTGAGAGAGAGTCTCTAAATAATATGTTACAACTGGAATTAGTTGGAAGAGAATATCCAAAAATGCATTGTCACTGAATATGCCAATTAACTGGCTATGATGTTTAGTTAATTTTTGCTTGTTTCCATTATAATGAAATAAAAATGCTTGATGAGGTTGTGGAAGGAGTCCTGTTAAATGCGTAATGTGTTGTAACAATGTAGTTTTGGCAGCAATAT
Organism: Centruroides sculpturatus; assembly: GCF_000671375.1. Lineage (NCBI taxonomy): Eukaryota > Metazoa > Arthropoda > Arachnida > Scorpiones > Buthidae > Centruroides > Centruroides sculpturatus. The sequence continues at coordinate 345,770 of NW_019384946.1, read as the reverse complement.
ACATAGGACATTCTGTGCTTTCAGTTATAACTGTTCTTGAATTAATAACTGGTGATCCCTTAGCATGAGAAGCAACAGTTATTTGAATTCCTAATTCTAAGCAATACTCCAACACTGGAATATGAAATTCCTAAAAATATTTAAAAGAATCAAAGANCTAACAAATCTTCAATAAAATTTTGAAAAAACTTAAAATATTAAATATATAAATATGTTATAGCTACTAGTATCTATGTATAAATAAAAAATTTGCTAAAAACTGATTGACAGTTAGAATTTGTTTAGATTCCTTATTGTCAATTTGTTAAAATTTTAAATGATTAAATAAGTTTATCTATCAAATGAATACTTTAATTAACCAATTATCGATTTACCATAAGTTTTTATTGGAATTTGATTAATTCATTCTGAAGACCCAAAAAATAAAAAATATACACTTTCTAACTACATTTATTTATATGTAATAATAAAAATACATATATACACAGTCTTGCATTTTTATTAGTCATGTTTTTTCCGTTTGTGGAAGTTAAAGAATCTGTCCAATGTTGATTGCTTTTCTCTCTTCTTCAGGATTTTTCAGAAGTAATTAATAGCATTGTAATTGTAGATATTAATAGATTCATAAGTAAGTAACTAGTGAATAGTAAGTAGCATTGTTAATAGATCCCTATTAACCTCATGGTTAATAGGGATCTATTAACCATGAGGTTAATAGGTCCCTATTAACCATCCAGGTTAATAGATCCCTATTAACCTGGTAATCCAAACCAGGTTAATAGATCCCTATTAACCTGGTTTGGTTGCCATTCTAAGACCGTTGTTCTGACATCCTCCCACTTCTTCAAAAGATCTTTAATAGCAGATATCGGCATTAATCCCTCTTTTTCAGAAGAAAACATATCTCGCCGAGTTTCTTGGTGTTCTTCATTCAAGAGTTCTTGGCGTTCTTCTGTCATCAGATCTGTTTCAGGTTCTATTATGAGCTCTTCAATGTTCTTTATTTCTCAGATGTGATTTTTGTTACTCCTTAAGCTGCTTGGGTCTTCTTGATTATACAGTATCTTTCTTAGATAAGATTGTACTGTGGCCTACTGTAGATCTATAGCCATACTGCCCAGCAACATCAGACATCTTCTGCCCACTCTCTGCCTTTGCTATTATACTCTTGCCTTTCAAAAATAAAAACCGACACAAAACTTAATGAGTGCCCGCCCAACAGTCTTGCAAATACTATAAAAGAATTGTTTCTATCAGAAAAATAAAAGGCTGGAATTACGAGGGAGAGTTTTAAAGTTCGGAGGAATACTATTTGATCAGTATATACTGGGTTGAGCATCAACGTCGACATCTCCCACACTCTGAAAAGTTCCAAATTGTCACCTGAAGACAATGGAAGACCAATCAGTATTCATTATTTTATGTTGCTTCTTCTTCTGTTTGTTCTGTGAGGTATTTGTTATCTGAACATGTGTTCTTTGTCCGAACATAAAAATCTTTCATGAAAGTGTTCATTATCCAATTTGTTTGTTAACTGATCACTCACTGTACATATATAATTATAAGTATTATTGATTTTATTATGTTAATAATCATTAACATGATCATAACCAATCATAAAATAAATCATCATATTATAAGAAACAAAATAATAAAGATTTGTTAATGATTATAATTTATAATATCAATATTATAATCATATTAACATATCAGAATCATAAGCACATAGAAAGAATTCAAACTTCCTCAAACATTAATCTGTTTTATATAATTAAAAAAAGCCTGAAAAATTTTTCAGATTATACAAAAATGAAAGAAAATAATAATAGTAAAAAAAATTATTATTTCTCTAATTTGTTTCTTTCAGTATAGACATTCTCTGATTTCTCTTGTAACAACAACAAATTTAATCAGAAAAAATTTTATTTAAAATTTTATAATGTATAATTTCTTAAATTATTTCAACAATCATTATAAAGATAATTTCATTAAAATTTAAATAAATAATAAGTGTGTTTTGTTAAAATTAAACTAGTAAACATAATTAACAGTAAAAAATAACATAAATGATATCATACATATAATAGTATCATATAATGATGTGATTTTATTTAAATAATATTCAGTTATTAAATGAAAATTAATTACTAGTTAAAAATCAAATTTACTTTATTTTTCTTGAACTAGTTAACTTTAAAAAAAACTAATTTATCATATTTATTTTTGTTTTATAATAAACATTTTATCTTTATAGAAAATTTGTATTAAATTTTGTATGTATTAACTGTATTAACTACATGATAAATATTCATTACAATAAAAATACATATTTTTATTTCATGTATATTTTATTGAATTAAAATTGTGATTGAATTAAATAATTTTGGAAAGAATTTTAAACAATCAAAAAGTTAGAGATCTACACATTTATGGTTAAATAAGTATTTTTATTGTAAAGCACTTTTTAAACACAAGATTTCTAGTTATTTATAACTAGATTAAAATACTTCATATATGGCTTTCTGGAAAAAGTCACATTTTAAAAAATTATTCGTGTGTAAAAAAATGTGAATTTTGAACATTTTTAAAATTTGTTGAAAAAGTGATTTCTACCGAACAGACTAATTTTCATTAAGAGTTTGGCTTATTCACCTCTAGTTATTTACAACCAGTGTTAAATAACAGCAATCTGATATATGTGTATTTGTTGCTAGACACACAAAACTGATTATTATAAATTATTTGAAACCTTGAGATTATTATATATTGTAATTTTAATAATATCTTATAAATATATTATTTTCACATTTAATAATAATAATGAAACTTACTTCTGTGCTTAAAATACTAAATCTAGCAATATCTTCTAAAGAATCGACAGGAACTTCTTGATGTTCTGGCAACTGAGAGAGAGTCTCTAAATAATATGTTACAACTGGAATTAGTTGGAAGAGAATATCCAAAAATGCATTGTCACTGAATATGCCAATTAACTGGCTATGATGTTTAGTTAATTTTTGCTTGTTTCCATTATAATGAAATAAAAATGCTTGATGAGGTTGTGGAAGGAGTCCTGTTAAATGCGTAATGTGTTGTAACAAAGTAGTTTTGGCAGCAATATACATAGGACATTCTGTGCTTTCAGTTATAACTGTTCTTGAATTAATAACTGGTGATCCCTTAGCATGAGAAGCAACAGTTATTTGAATTCCTAATTCTAAGCAATACTCCAACACTGGAATATGAAATTCCTAAAAATATTTAAAAGAATCAAAGAAAATTTATTTTAAATTAAGTTATTAATTTATATTTTTTAAAAATAAATAATATTACATTTAATAACATTTATATATTTAATTTAAAACTAAAAATTAAATAAATTACTTTGAAATACCAAAATGTTAAATTCTACCTTTGCTGTCATGACAGACAATGCATCCTCATAACTAAGTTTAGATAGAAGTTGAGCACATTCTTGAAGTGATGGACTAATAGAAAAACATTGTTCTCTTACCCAATTCAAATACCATTCCTACAGAAAAATTATATAATAAAAGATATCATTTTAACAATGATATTTTGAAAAAATTTGTTTATAAATTTTATATGTAATGAAAGTTATGTATGCATGTTGTAAGTACAGTACAATTAATTTCAATCTCTTTTAGACAAGTTTTATGCATAAAGACATATAAACTATAAGTTATGTCCTTAATTAACAAAAATATCTCAAGTTATGGATGAAGCTCTGTTAAAACAGTTGAAACAATGTTACATTTCAGGCAGGCAATTCATTTTTTTAATGTAATAATCATATGTAAAACAGATATATTTGGAGTCCTAATTAGTAACTTACAAAATAATATAAAAAATATTTTTTATTTTTAAATTATTTTGTAAGTTTCTAATGTAATAGGCATTGGTATATAATAATTTCAAATAAAGCTTTTAATCATTTGTTCTACATAGTAAGGGAATGTCTATTGAGTTTTACACATTTTGTTAGAATTCTTATTTGATATAATTATAGGGAATTATTATTAATAAATAATAAATTAGAAACAGTTTTAAATGCTTCAATTTTTTTTTATCTAAACATTTTTATTATACAAATATACAATTTGTAAAATTCAAATCACACATTATTTACACATTATTTTATATAGATCCACCTTCAAAATAACATATTTCTATTCTATTCCATTCCATTATCCATGAATTTAATATACAGGTAACCCCCGTATAACACGGTAGTTACGTTCCAAAAAATTGCCGTGTTATGCGAATCCGTGTTATACGAAACAAAGAACTAATACGAAAAGGAGGGTTAGGTTCCAAAAATTAAAAAACATGCTAGTATATTTTCATAATTAAGATAAATATCTTCATTAAAATTTTTT
>NW_019384946.1:258974-339488 GCF_000671375.1 Centruroides sculpturatus | reverse complement strand
GATGGTGTTAGCGAGGGTGATGCCAATCACTTCATCTTCGATTGCAGTACTCACGAACAATATAGGATACCCTTTTATAGTGAATGTATACTACAAGGAATTGGCTGGAAACCCAAAGCCCAAGACATCTTCAACAGAAAAGAAGTCTGGGAAAAACTGGAAGATTTTATTATAAACACTAAAGCATTGTTACCCGACCATCACAGAACTATAAAACTTCAAAACAATGATTCAAACCAACAAACTATTATACACGAAGATTCAGAAGAATCAGACACACAAGGGAACGACAACGAATATGGCAGCGACAGTGACAATTATTAGTGACAACAACCAGTGACAATTATTATAATAACTGTATCTATTTATCATCATTTGTGCTGCTAGCAACTGATATAAGTCTACGTACTTAGTCCCAAGTCAGTATTGTATATGCGGTTTGCATTGCAAGTAGCAACGACTTCGTTCACATGTTCTCATTGTACATATATATTATTCTGTACTTTTCTGTATTTTGTCAATTAGTAAATAAATTGAGCCGATGCGGATGCTTGTGGGTCCCATGGGGACTCCCTGACTGCTCTCTTATTCACACTTTCCTATCTCCCTTTGTTTCTCCTTCCACCTTGTTCTTACTTTCCTCATTCCTTCTTTCCTACTTCATAAAAGTGTTAACTTTGTTGCAAAAAAGACACAAACAGCCCTCTAATCCTGTTACTTAATCTTGTATCAGCATATTTTGTTATTAAAATTATGCTATATTTTCCAATTATTTATATAAAGTAAAAAAGAATTTATGCATCTTGAAATTCATCTTTCAGAAGAACTCATAAATAAAAATGTGACAATCATTTAAAGAAATTGAAATAATTTGTTTTATTAATTTCACATATAATACTTGAAAAATGTATTAGTTATCAGAAATAAACTTATTATCAGAAATATTGTGATTTGAAAAATTTATTGTAGATTAATGTATCTTATATTTAACCTTCTGAAATATTTTTGTGAATCTAAATGATACTGAAAAAAACCATGCAACTTGCCAATATGATATAAATGTAATAAATTTTAACAATTTTATTTTAAGTTTTAATGGTATTTTCTTATAATTATTGATACTTAGATATGTTTTTTTGAATATAGTTTACTTAAATTTCAAGAAAAATTATTATGTATTAATAACTAAAAACATATTTAATTTGTAATAAAAAAAATTTTTATTTGCTATGATTATATTTTTTAGTGTAATGATTTCCACTTCTCTTTATATTTCTTTAATATAATATAGCAGCAAAAAGACAGCATATTACATTTTACCAAAAACATTAAATTCTTTGTTACATTATATAGAATTTTAGTTTAATTTTATAATGTATATTACCTACCTTATTTACAACAACATCTTTTAATTTAGTGGTCTGTATTGCCAGAGGTGTTTCTGCTGGAACAGATTCAGGTTTCAGTAAAATTTTTATTCTTTCCAATAATGATACTAATCGACGATGTCTGAAATCATTATTTTATCATTTAATCATTTTATATCAATTTTTGATTATTTAAATCATTAGCATAGTTTAATTTTCAATCAAAAGCCTAAAAAAGTTTTTGACCAATAAATGTGCTATTTCATATAGTTTTCCTTGCATTTTAAGATATAAAAAAATTTTTGCTTATAGTTTATTCATTATAATGCTATAATGCTTATATTTATAATTGTCAGCAATAATATTTTTCACATCTATCAATTTTAATATTAAATATTATATAATAATAATAATTTATTATTACAGTGGAACCTTGGTATACAACCTTAATCCGTTCCTGGTGTTTGGACTTATACCGAATAGGACGTATACCGAACCAAGCTTTCCCATAAGAAGTGATGTAAAAATGATTAATCCGTACTCATGTAAAAAAGATGGCTGGCTTTAAACACCTCACTTTCCTGGCTAGTTCCTGGTTGATTTTTCACGAGATCAGCATGTATCTTTTTAGCTTTCTCGCAAATAATTTCTTCCGATACGCTGTCGCCAGCACACTGTTTTTCAGTTATCCAAAGCAAAAGCAATTTCTCGACATGATCTAATGTCTTCGATCTCTGTTTAGAAATTGATTTAACCCCTTTCGCAACGTTAGCAGATTTAATAATGTCTTTATTTTTCGTGATTGTCGATACTGTCGTTCTCGGAATACAGTATGCAACAGTTAAATCTCGAACACGCGTGCCACCTTCATATTTCTCAACAATCTCTTTTTTCAGTTCCATTGTGATTCTAGTCATTTTTTTATTTTTCTGTTGCCTTTTTGCAATTCATGATTAATAAAAATATTAAAATTTTACTTACAAATTAAAATCAAAAGAAATTTAACAAAGTTATAAACTGCATTGCGAACGTCTAGCCTGGTGTAGTACACTGATAGTGCAACTTGTTCATAGATGGCACGTATAATTGAATTAAGTCATATACCGAACAAAAGTCATATACCAAGCAAAATTTGTTTCGTTTAAACAGGACGTATTCCGAATTGGACGTATTCTAAAGCAGACGTATACCAAGGTTCCACTGTATATCTAATACAATTGTATTATTTTATTACTGTTTACTTATTTTATGATAATGATTGATTATTAATTATTTTGTTTAAATAAAATTATTTTTAAAAATATAACTGCTTGCAATTTCTGTTTTCTGATTTGTTTTTTATAGTTTTTAATAGAAATCTCATGCAATTTGTTTATATATTTAAATATCAGTATTTTTGCAAATTAATTTAATATAGAAAACTTATTTTAATGTAGATATGCAATTATATGACAGTAATAATAATACATATTTTACTTGTATTAAGATAAGATTAGATAAAAAATGAATGCCCAATATTGTACAATTTGAAGCCTGCTTTAATTCAGATTATATAATGCATTTTATTATTATAACTTTTATACAATGTAATTCTGTATTTTTAGTGTGAATAACTTAATATTATATACTCTTATATGAAACAATTAAAATCAACAAATCAGAAAAATAAAACAAATGCACTTATATCCTTAAGAATAATTAATAAATAATCATTGTGATTGTTATATATTATTTTAAAACATTTCAATAAAATTATATAAATGCTTTAAATAAAATTACTTCTCTTTTATCAAATATATTTATTTCAACTATTTTCTGTAGGAATTAACTTTTCAAAAAACAAAAACAAAAAAAAAATTTTAAATGCCCATCAAATATTTCAAGGCAAGCATTTAAAGTGTTATTTGCAAAACTCTCAACAGACTTCTCAATAAAAAGTTTCATAATATTTACTCAAATATTCAATATTACAAAAATATTCAATAAACCAATAATCAACAATTGAAAAAGTAATAAGATTTTCTATGTTTATCATGGATGTAAATTATATATTAATATATACTTATACACACATTTATTGTATACATAACAACTAAACTATTTTATTGATATTTTCCCAGGAAATCTAAAAAAACTTATGATTTTGCCATCAACTGAATCATATATACATTTTTGAGACACTTATTTAAATCACAATAATTCTTATTATTTCTTATAATAATCTTTAATAGAAAAATACATTTTCATTATAATCAATATAAACAAAAAACAATATTCTAATTCATTTATTAATGTAATTAAAAAAATAAAATTTACCTATTATAAATTTGAGATGACTGTATTATACTTAGCAATTTTTCAATATCTTCAACTGAAAGCTGTGAAGAAATTGTTTCTGTCGTTTCTGCCAATAATAATTCAAGTCTACAACAAGCTAGACTATCACAATAACGAGCAGTGGCAAGATGATAGGTAGGTAAAAATTTATTAATAAGTAAATTCAAAAGACTGCCAGACTGAGATGGATGAATGGCTTCAAGGCATCTTAATGTTTTCTTTACAAAATTAGGCTAAAAATAAAATTATTTATATTATTAATATTGTTTAACTTATGTAAAACTTTGATTCTTTTTTGAATATTTTTCAAAATAATTTCATAATGTTCTATAATATTTCAACCATAAATAATAATATTTTCTAATTTATTCAGCATATGTTTCAATTATTTTGTTATTGATTTGTAATGAAAAAAATCAATTTTTTAAAAGTCTAAATTGCTTTTGGTAATGATTTGATTTTTATTGCTTTAGTTTGTAGCTCCAATTGAGCTATCTTCAGTTTCAGCTAAAATATTTTACAAACTTCTTGTTTCAACTAAAATATTTGAAGATGGCTCAATTGGAGCCTAAAATATTTTTTCAGTAAAATAAAGATTTGATTTCCTTAAAGTGGTTGTTATAAAGTTTAAGCAATAATCATGGTGCCAAATTTTTTACAATATGAAGATTAAGTTTTGTTAACAATATTTTCTAAACAATAGCTAAATAATTTATTTTAAACCTTACCAGCAAATTTAACACACTGACTGCCAAATACGAATAATGTTGCTGGATGCCATTTATGAGTTACCTTGTAAAATGCAGTCTTGCCTTTAATGTCAGAAACAAAAATATTAAAAAAATAGATGCAAGTAATAGATAGTGGAAAAAATAAAGAAATAAGTTTTTGCACTAAGGAACAGAGTAAATACTCTGCTCTCTGGTTCCATAACTTATTTTTAACAGAAACAATTTTTCTGTTAATCTTAAATTTATTTTTAAGTTTCTGTTCTTTAAATGTTGTGTTTCTAAATCATATAGTACATTGATAATTCAAGGAAATATAATGCATAATACATGGAACTCAGAAAAATAATGTGTTTATTGATAAAATTTTGTTGAAAATACTTTTCCATACCAAAAGCTGGCTTATATTGCCACACTGGATAATAATAAAAGTTTTCATGGCCTCTTTATCTTTACACTTAACATGGCTTGATAAGGCATTTTTTTAAAAGTGATATAGCCTCTAAATAATGAAATTTATCTTCAGTCCTAATTTTCTTTGCAATGTTTGGCATTTTATCTCAATCAAACAATGATTTTTTTTCCTATTTTCAGACTTTATATAATTAATTATAGTTACTTGAGAGAAACATAGATTATGTTTAAGGCTTCTGTCTTACTTTAGTGAAACATGATTTCAAGTTTCTTATCCTGTCTTTAATTTCAAAATTATTACAAATTTTTATTATTTTTTATTTTAGTAATAAAGTAATTAGTAATTCAAAAATATTAAATAAGTTCCAATTAAGATAATTACTGAATCACTTCTTCTGAGTTATAAAATTCCAGCCAATGTATACATGCAACAACTACAGTGAATAAAAGAAACATTGCAGCTCTCATCAATCATAACAATATGATTCTGCTAGATGACAATACCCAACCACATATGGCTAGAATAACACAAGAAAAAATTCGAGAGCTTTCATGATCACTTCTATTTCACTCTCATTCTGTAGACTCTGACCCATCAGATTTCAATCTGTTTAGATCATTCCAAAATTCATTAAATGAAAAACTGTTCATATTGATGTTGAGGTCCATGAACTTTTTACATCAAAATCCTTCAAAATTCTTTGAGAAAAGAATAAACAAATCACCATCTAAATGGGATTAAGTTGTACTTAACAATATATAATAAATTAAAATTTATAATAATATATTTTAAATATAAAGGGAATTTGTTAGAAGTTCATAAATGTTTGTTAAGGTTATTCAATTTTTTGAAGTAAAATGAAACTTATTTATGAATGTAAATAAGTATGAATATCAACCCAATATATTGGTTACTCAAAAAACACAAGCATAAAGTCTGTTTTATGATAAGTTTATCTTAAGTTACCAAAATGAACTAATTCTGTTGAAAACAGTAAAAACAATCAAATTAGTTTAGTTGATCATTCAAAAACAATTGACTGATTATTTACAACTGTGCCAAATACTTAATTCCCAAGCATAGTTTGTGGGCTACAGTAGGACAGGTCACAAGTTGGCTGAGTTTTAGCATTCCTAAACGAACAAAACAAATTATCTGTGATACATGATAGACAGTTGTTGAGATTAAAGAAAACTTTTATCTGGCTCAGATATAGGTTGAAAGCAATTTTTTTATGCCCTCTTTAGAACAAAGAAAAAACATTCAACTAATATTTAGGTCAATACAGTATATTCTATTTAGAAAATTTACTTAAAAAGTAATTTATGCTATGTAAATCATCATTATCAAATCTGTTTCATAACCTTTCAAATTCAGGGATTAATGCCTTTGAATTTTATCTACATTTAGGATTAATCAAAACTTCCTTGTATATTGATATATACAAGGAATTTTCATTTTTTTAATTTTCATCACCAATATTTTCATTCCAAAAGTACTGAAGATAAATTTGAGATGACTGTATTATACTTAGCAATTTTTCAATATCTTCAACTGAAAGCTGTGAAGAAATTGTTTCTGTCGTTTCTGCCAATAATAATTCAAGTCTACAACAAGCTAGACTATCACAATAACGAGCAGTGGCAAGATGATAGGTAGGTAAAAATTTATTAATAAGTAAATTCAAAAGACTGCCAGACTGAGATGGATGAATGGCTTCAAGGCATCTTAATGTTTTCTTTACAAAATTAGGCTAAAAATAAAATTATTTATATTATTAATATTGTTTAACTTATGTAAAACTTTGATTCTTTTTTGAATATTTTTCAAAATAATTTCATAATGTTCTATAATATTTCAACCATAAATAATAATATTTTCTAATTTATTCAGCATATGTTTCAATTATTTTGTTACTGATTTGTAATGAAAAAAATCAATTTTTTAAAAGTCTAAATTGCTTTTGGTAATGATTTGATTTTTATTGCTTTAGTTTGTAGCTCCAATTGAGCTATCTTCAGTTTCAGCTAAAATATTTTACAAACTTCTTGTTTCAACTAAAATATTTGAAGATGGCTCAATTGGAGCCTAAAATATTTTTTCAGTAAAATAAAGATTTGATTTCCTTAAAGTGGTTGTTATAAAGTTTAAGCAATAATCATGGTGCCAAATTTTTTACAATATGAAGATTAAGTTTTGTTAACAATATTTTCTAAACAATAGCTAAATAATTTATTTTAAACCTTACCAGCAAATTTAACACACTGACTGCCAAATACGAATAATGTTGCTGGATGCCATTTATGAGTTACCTTGTAAAATGCAGTCTTGCCTTTAATGTCAGAAACAAAAATATTAAAAAAATAGATGCAAGTAATAGATAGTGGAAAAAATAAAGAAATAAGTTTTTGCACTAAGGAACAGAGTAAATACTCTGCTCTCTGGTTCCATAACTTATTTTTNTCAACTAATATTTAGGTCAATACAGTATATTCTATTTAGAAAATTTACTTAAAAAGTAATTTATGCTATGTAAATCATCATTATCAAATCTGTTTCATAACCTTTCAAATTCAGGGATTAATGCCTTTGAATTTTATCTACATTTAGGATTAATCAAAACTTCCTTGTATATTGATATATACAAGGAATTTTCATTTTTTTAATTTTCATCACCAATATTTTCATTCCAAAAGTACTGAAGATATATTAATTTTGTTAATGTATTTATATAGAAAAGCCTGCATGGAGAATCATATATATATATAAATATATATATGAATAAAAAAATGTCTCAGTATTTTCAGCATATAACAGAATCTATATATCATTTTGATTTCATTTTACTTAATACATTTTAAAAACAATCAAAATTTATTTTAAGTGATTTAGAATGTGGAGTACTAATGAAATAAGCTCTGTAAATAAGCATTGTAAATACTTGTCATCATTGTCATTGTAATATTTAATTACATAAAATACTTTTCATAGATAATTTCATTTTTTAAATAAAATTTTAATAACTTTTGAAAATTATTTGACAGAATTCTTCATTTTCTATTTATGGACATTATGGGGGCATAATTGTTTCCATATTCATGAAAAGAGTTGTGTGGATTGGAAAAGTTTGGGATTGCTGCTTTACAAGATCTTAATGTTTGACTCTCAATACTTCATAGAACATTATAATGTCTGAATGGTTGATTAAACTTCATTTATCTCTCTCTATTATTTACTCTGCCATAAACAACAAAAATAATATTGTTAATTAGTTAACTTTAATTTATTAATGGTATTAATTAATGTGATGACAATACTTGTTTTAATTTGTACAGTTTCACAAAATTTGACACCACTGAAGACATAAAAGCATAAATTTAGCATTAAGTCTATTTACATATTTTAATGTTTGGTTTTAGCACAGGACTGTAATTACTTTATCTACCAATAATAAATATTCATTTCTTAAAGAATTGTTTGATTTTTAATTATTAATTTGCAATTTAAAATACTTTGGAATATAACTAGCAAAATACATGTAAAAATTAGTTGAAAATTAATAGAAAAAAAGATTAAAGTAACTGAATTCAATTTTCTGAACTATATAATAATTAGGGTTTCTCATTTCCCGGTCTTTTGCTTGTCCCAGGATCCCGGGATAAAAGTGAACTGTTTCCCGGGATCCTGGGATAGAATTAATTATTTTTAAGGTATACAAAATATCTTGAAATCAAATGATATAATTATTTTCCATTTTTTAAAGTAATTTTAAAGTTCTGTAACCTCCAAAATCATATTAATAATGCTGTGTAAGGTCTATAGGCCTATAATAAAAATTACCTTTAAATAACGTAGAAATTTTCACAAATAGAAAAAAATTAATTAAAGTTTGCTGGAAACTGCATACAACAACAACAAAAAAAATTTTTTGAATTGAGTTAAAAATTAAAAAAAATGAACTTCTAATTTAGAAGGTAATTTTCGTTTTTTAAATAAAATATAATACAAAATATTGCAAACTTTTATAAGATTTTAAAAAGCAAAGATGGTCAATACTCCGATAACTCACTCTAATTCTTATTTTAGTAATGAAAAGTCTTGCCACCGAGAATGCCCTTTCCGATTCAATTGATGTGATTGGAATAGTGTTTAATGCATTTAAGAGAAGACAGATATTATGTGTTTTTTCACCTGTAGCCTGGAAGCTTTCGAGTTCGTTTTCGAGATTGTAGTACTTCTTTCGCTCTCTAGTATTCTTGATTTGTCTACCTTGGCTGCTTTAATAGCGGCATCAAGCTTAGAGCTCGATAATTCGGCAATTCATTTGGCTTTAATAATCAGGTTTATGAAGAAAAACTTCATACTTGCAGACTTTGTACTCGTTTGTATCCTTGCCCAATTTGCACAATCTGGCGTCAGGCATTTATTGAAGCTACTGGGCATGGTTAAAACTCAAGACAGCGTAAGCACAATTATTCCAGATATTACAGGTTCCGACAAGTAAAGAATTTTTATAGTCATGCCACAAATAAGCTATATATTGATTATTGACCATTTGTGACATGCTATAACGAGCAAAAATTTAAAAAAACTAATAGGTAGGTTTAAAATTAATAAATACAAATGTATTCTGGCAGTGAATGAGTTAATTATGCTTTCTATTTGCAAAACTCCTCAACCTTAACACAAAATAAGAAAAAAAGTGAATTTTTAAGAAATTTGCGGGATTTCCCGGGATAAGAAAAATTTCCCGGGATATTTCCCGGGTTAAAAAAACAACCGGGATCCCGGGATCCCGTTTCAGAAACCCTAATAATAATATAAAGCCCATCAACAACAACAACACCAGGATTTATTACAAAAATTGAATTTTTGTAACTCTGAATTGTAATTGCTAAGATCTAGTTACCCTATGGGCATGCATGCACGACTCGTATTACACTTTCATTTATTTTTTTACATATACCCTTAACCGATCACTCCGTCCCATCAGAAACTCCCTTTTCATCTGAGGAAGAACTCACAGAAGTTCAAAAACGTTTGTAGTGAACTGTTTCTTTTGATTTTTGTAATATAAAGCCCATAAAAACAATTGAAGTTAGAAGCTTTCAAAGTCTAGAATCATTTTTAAATCACCTATATGTAAACTTTCTTATATTTAAAAAACTCTTGATTTGAAATTACATTTGGCAGTCATTGCATTTATTTTTTTTTACATTCCCCTGAAGTACTTTTACTCTTAGGATACACACTTGTGGGTATGTCCTAGGAGTGTATGTCTCAGGTTGAATAGCACTGTTGGTTCTACAATAGAGCCTAAAACATTTTCTTTTTTTAGACTTGATTTTTCTGTAATGATTTTTCAAAATTCTGTTTTAAAATATTATTTGTTTTTCTGTAAAAAGTCTGTTTCTACTCAAGGATTTCATGTGAGTGCATGAATGAATTAACCAATCATTCCAATTTAACTGTATTTTATTTACTAAATGGTAAATGTTATATACCTTTGTCAGATTTTCACATCGAGCATGAATGGCTTGGATGAAAAGACCACTAGCTGCAGGATTTCTATGAATGGCACTATAAAGAAAGAAAATTTTATTAAGAAAACAAAATATAAGTTTGGTTTGGTTTTTAAGTAAATTTGTTTTGAATTTTTTGAATTACCTCAACTAGACTTTTTGCTTAATTGGTGTTAGTATTTTGATTTGTCTAAATAAGTTGATAGAAAATTTGAAAATTAATTGTGTTAAGCTATTATAAAACAAATGAAGTTTTTTTTAGATGATTAGGGATGGACTGAATAGAGTTTTTTTTATGAATACTGAATAATTATTTAGATGTTACTGTTGTCAAGTACCAAATATTTGGCCAAATATAAGCTCTTTTACTGAATTTGAACTGCACTAAACAAAAAGCTTATAATAGTTTTTTTCAAACTTTTTTGGATTACCACCCTCTTTTAGTGTTTACATTTCATTAGCAACCCCCCAAAAACAGTCAAAAATGGTACATTGAAAACTAAATTTTAATTAAAATGTTATTAAGTTTAAGCATTTGATTTATAAAGAAAAAATAATTTTCCAAAAATATCTTAAAGTACTTGATTAATTAATATTAAAATAATTATACCTCTTGTAAAATCTGTCGCTGAAGTTTTTGATAATCAAAAGATTTGTTGTCATTTAATCCAGTTTTCCACATTTGGGNTTTTCTGTAATGATTTTTCAAAATTCTGTTTTAAAATATTATTTGTTTTTCTGTAAAAAGTCTGTTTCTACTCAAGGATTTCATGTGAGTGCATGAATGAATTAACCAATCATTCCAATTTAACTGTATTTTATTTACTAAATGGTAAATGTTATATACCTTTGTCAGATTTTCACATCGAGCATGAATGGCTTGGATGAAAAGACCACTAGCTGCAGGATTTCTATGAATGGCACTATAAAGAAAGAAAATTTTATTAAGAAAACAAAATGTAAATATGATTAAATTTTCAAAGAAATTCAATATAAGAACTCAAATATTAATAATTTTATTTTGTTATATGAATATTCTTATATTTTTATTATCAAAACTTTTATGTAATTATTATTGATATTAATTTCTTATTTAAATTATATTATTTATATTGTGAATTGATCTACCTTATAAAATCTTGAACAGGTGTTTCTGTTGATAATTGAATTAAGTCATTGACATAATTAACAATCAACCATGTCATTTGTTCTGCATCATTCAAATTTTCACACTGAAAAAAATTTAATGAATTAGTGTCTGCTAGTAATGACACAGAACAAAATTATTACTTTTTAATAAAATTTATTCAACAAATTTTAATATATCACAGCAAAATAAATGATTATTTCTAGTTAGATCTTTATTTAGTTAATATAATGATAAAAAACTAAATAATAAATATCAGAACTAAATAAAATTACAGACTATCATTTTCAATATATTTTCTGTTTTTAAAAGTTAGAGATGCAAAACAGCTTTAATCATTTATAATCTTTGATATTTGGTACTCTTCTTTTCTAAAATATTTGAAGCAGTTATTGATTTTATTTTAGAGAAATATGAAATAATTAATTTTAAATATTAAAAGGACATTCATGGACATTTTTCATAGACATTTAAAATGAAAAAGTCTTCTATAAGCATATGTAAATTTTAAACTGATTTCCTGTTTCACAATTAACTCCATATGCTAATAATAAACAGTTCATTCTTGAAATTTTCTTATTTACTAATGTTGAATATATAGTAGTTTGCCAAAATGTCCATCCTTTTAATTTGCTCATAATGCCAATCTTTAAACAATATTTTTTTCTTGAAGAAAAATACTGTAAATTTTTTTGTTTGTTAAAATAATGGTATGAGGAAAAACATTATAAAACAAATTCCAGCAAATAAAGTTTTAATAGTATGAATGGACAATTACAAAAATTATAAACATGATTTACAAAATATAGAGCAATAAACAATAAAAAGTTATTGACAATATGTATTAAATTTTTATTTATTTATATCATTAGTTTCTAATCCATTATTCAATCAAATAAAAATCTGTTTCACTTGTTTATTATTTATAATCAATAAAATTAATTTGTATTTAAAGGTATAATGAAGTTTTTGATATAAATTATTGATATAAAATTAAACTTACCACATAATCACAAAGTAATATAATTCCACCTTTTCTAACCATTTCAAGGTTGCAAGAAGTCATTGTTAATGTATCATTTGTGGTGCTAAAATAGTATAATTACAAAATTAGTTTATTTAAATTAATAAATATTAAAAACTATACTTAATCAAATTTTAAACATTTTTTCATGAGAAGAAATGTTAATTTTTAACAGAGTTTAAGATTTTTTCTGACTGCTTCAATCACAGGATAGAGCTGGAATAAAAGACTAATTTAATTGTTAGTAGATACATTCAAATAAGTTGTAAAAAAACAACCAAATTTTAAAATTTACTTGAGTGTGTGTAATAGCCTTAAATGCAAATTCTAAGAATTTTTAAAACAGTAATTTTTTAAAAAAGAAATATGAATACAGTAGACCCCCTATAACGGTTAGATACGTTCCACGTTAATCAAATTTTATGTTGTAGGAATCATTAAATACATGAGCCAATCGCAGCCCGACACGTGTGAAGTTTACGGACTAAGGCTGTTTGAAAGGTTTTCTTCTATAAAATTAACCAATTCTAGACTAATTCCACTCAACATTTCCAAAACACGTATAATTTTTTGGGAATAATCCGTATAAACTATGCTATGAACGAAAAATTATAGGATTACTTACCGAGTGTGTACCGTTCGACTACGCCGTTGCTTAAAGCTGGTTTTCATCGCGGAACAGCACATTAAACGGCGGCCGCGATTTCTAATAACGAATTTTTCGCATAAAAATAACTTGACCTTTGGAGACATCATTAATATAAATAATTTTTATGGCCGTTGAATAAGAAGTGTTTCTTTCACAAGAAATGTATAAAATTAGTGCTGTATTAGACTTACGGTACCTAATTTACATACTGTACAGACGATAATAAACTCAACTTACTAGCCTAAAATCTCCGTAGCGTGTTGCCAGGCGGCAGAAAGTATATATATAATTATAATAAAGTTACAATAAATTAAGTTAATATATAATTATATATACAGTACCTAATTTATATATAATTAATATATAATTATATGTACAGTACCTAATTTATATATAATACTGTACAGATGATAGCAAACTCAATTTAGCCGCCTAAACCGTCCATAACATGCCGCAGGGCAGAGGAAAGTAGTTCGGCTGCTCATTTACTATTGGTCCAGATTCTATCAATCTTGTCACGACACGAGTCGGCAATGACGTTTTAGGAGTTCCTTTATACAAATATTGCTACAATTTTTTCGCTACATTATAGGAATTTTTGTTATAGGAACCCACGTTACAGGGGGGGGTCGACTGTATCTTTTTTTCTTAGAAATTAAAATCAAATGGAGATTTTTTTAAAAAAGCAAATTTACTGAAACATTTTAAATCAAAAAACAAACCATGTAAAAAAAGAAGTAAATTTTTTTCAGACAGTGTTAAATCAAAATAACATAAAAGGAAATCTGTGTAAAAACAAAATTCGGTGTATATTTAAATGTAAATATAGTAAAAATACAACAAAAATGTATAAATAAAGATAATTGTCAATATTTAGTCATTTTTGAATGTCTATTCAATTGGATCATTCTTAATATTAAATTTAAAATAACTTTTAATGTTTCTGAATAATCAAAAATATCAAAATACTAAATAAATAAATGGTATCTAAACAAATATTAAATTTATTATTTTGATATCAAAATCTGTCATCTGTACATATATTTAAATTGATTGATAAAATTTATTTATTGAAAATAAAGTATTAACATTGTATTATAGTAATTGTTTGAAACATGCTATATTATTCATAAATATTATAGTGTTTATAAAAATAACAAAAATGTAAAATTATCATTAATACATTTTTTAAGTGTTTCCTTTTATCATATACTTTTTATTTATTGATAGATATTTAATTAGAACTTATTTTTCTAAGTAACTATAGATTTTTTCATATAAACTAGTCCATGTTTTGTTTTAATTATATTAATGTTTAGTTATAACCAAAATTAATATGAATACTTACTTTGGATGCAAAGTATTTGCAGAGTTAACAGTTTTATTAAATACAGGCCTTAAAATCTGTGTCCAGAAATTTTGATTATCACAGTTCAATAAAGTAAGTACATTACACCATTGTAAAACCACAGTAGGATGAACTGGTGCTAAGTCTAAAAATAACTGACTTATTTCTTTAATAGAATATAAATGAACATTTTTGTCTTCAATCCCTTTTGTCTCTTGCTTTATCAGTGTCATAGCAGAATTAGCTACATGACGAAACATTCCTGTAAAAAATAAATTTTAATATTATTATTATTATTATTATTTATTTATTTATTATTATTTTTTAATCATCTGAAAAGTTTATAGCATTATCATTTAAATTGACACAAGTTCTGTATCTTTCAACTATTTTCATGTTATGATAATCATATATCTGAGTTATTCATTGATCAGACATTAAATAACATTAAATATGCCAGAATTTATTCTACACAACATGTAGTTTTTAAAATGATTTATCTCTGAAAATGTACAAAAAGAAATACAGTAGAGCGGCGGTTATCCGAAGGTCAGTTATCCGAAGGAATTTCAGTCGACAAATTTAAATTTTCGCCAGTGCTGTGGTGCTGTAATCTTTGGCTATGTCTTCGGCTACTCAAATTTTACGTTTTTGATACTAAATTAACTTCTGAAGTATAATTTTTTATTGTTTTTATATTTTTCAATATATTTATTTTGTTTGTACAAAATAAAAAAATAATTTTTAACGATACAAGAGTCTTCGTTAGGCTTAACATCGACGGAATTTCAACGCAAAGCGACACACAACGGAGAAAAATTTCAATACGGGATAAATTAATATATTTTTTCGTACATAATTGGTTATCGGAACAACCCCAGTCCCCAATTGATTCGGATAAACGACGCTCTACTGTAATACATATGACATATAATATATGAATTTATATAAAATTTATAAATGCAGCAATATCATAAAAAAATATTTGTATGTGAATGAGGAGCATATTCTGACTAATAGTATCTCTGCCAAAAGTAGTTTGCTAAGTTTAAAAGTTGAAATTTTAGCATAGAAGAGGGATGATATTTAGATGAATTTAAAATGATGAGAATATTCATATAGAAATAAATAGAAATACGTTTATAAAAAATTTTTATTTATTCTACCCAGAAGATTTCATTTTATACTTAAAATTCCAATATCAACCACATTTGATCATATTAAAATCAATATGAATCCTGCACTCACTATCAGAAAAAAATTTGTTGGATTGAGTTTCTGCATCTGTATCATTATTTATTCAACAAAGAATGATTCATTTCTTGATAGACTAGTTTCTGGAAAGAAGAAATCTATAAATTTGTTTTAAGGTAGGAACAAAACAAGATAAGAAAATTCATTGAACAAAATCATTATGTAAGTGCTTGAAATAATGTTTCAGATAATATTAAATAAAATTTAGTATTGAGTTTTAATTGTAAAATGAATGCTACAAAATTTTTGATATTTGTGATTCAACATACAAGGTATTTATAATTAAAGTTTCACTTTGAAATGGCCATAAAATGAAAACTACTGGACAGAATGTTATCAAACTTAGTAATAGTGTACAGGACGTCATAGGATTTTATCTCCCGTGGAAAAAAAAGTTCAAAACTCACCACCAATGGGAAATGATGCTGTCTACAATATTGTTAAACGAAATAAGACATGAAAACATTGTTGAAAATGTTTTTAATTGGTTTTAAAACAAAGCTGTTTGTGGGGTTACTCTTGATATGCTAAGAGCTACTATTGAGAACACAGTAATGTGATGTAAGTTGCTTATAAAAAATGGTGGATACCACATTGAACGTACTCTGTAACACATTTTAAAACCAATTAAAAGCATGTTCAATGATGTCTTCATGTCTTATTTGTTTAACAATATTGCAGACAGTACAATTTCCCATTGGTGGTGAGTTTTTGAACTATTTTTTTTTTTTTTGCGGGAAATAAAATTCCATTACATCCTATAAACTATTACCAAGTTTGATAACATTCTGTCCAGTAGTTTTCATTTTATGGCCATTTCAAAGTGGAACTTTATTATAAATACCTGTATTTATATTTTATTTACTTTGTTCCAATATGCTAATTAATCTGTTTGTTGACTATTAATATGCATCAATAAAATTTATGCTGTGATTTATATATTCCACAAAATCATAACTTAATAAATTTCATATGATTATTCTAAAGTGTTCTTAGAATTTCAATATGATGACTATGATGAAGTTTTGATTGGAAAGACAAACAAAATGAAACATAAAAATATAAATGCTTCATTATCATACATATTAATCAAAAACATTTTTATAAAATTATATAGTAATGAAATTTTTTTGTTTAATAATATGCTTTTTCATTTCATAAAAACAACATACTTATTATTTAAGTTAATATAAATAATTAATGGAAGATAATATGAAAATACTTTAACACAGAAGTAAAAGTTACCTGATTGAAACATATGCATAAAATACAGAAGCAATTCAGCCATCTGTTGGCAAAGAAAATTTAAATCATTGGTTTCAGATGTAATTGTATATGTTTGTTCATGAATTGCTTTAACTAAAATTCCTGCCACTTGAAACAAAAATCTGTTTAAAAATATCCATAGATTATTTTTAAGAATTCACTATTAAGTTTACAAATTAAAAGCTAAAATATAATAATATAAAAATAATTATCAATTTTTTATTAAATGAATACCTTGCAAACGTTTCTTCAGGACTAGAAGGATTTTCACTGGGAGAAAAATTAATCATAATATCTTCTGCACATAATGGATGATTAAACTGAACAGGTAAATCAGTTCCATATTTTGGAACAGCTATTACAAATCCTAAATCACCCAATCTAGATAAAACCACTTCTTCTTTTCCTTGAGATATCAAAACTCTTAATACAACCAATATTAGGCACATCCAACGATTTAAATTGGGTGCATCAGTCTGCAAAAAGCATTGTTATGTATAAGATTGTTCTGAATTTCCGAACATGAACACACACACACACACAGTATTTTTTTTAATATAACTTAAAATAATAAATTATAAAATAAATTCAACATAAATAATCTGAGACATTGCTTAAATACATTAAATGAAAATAATTAACTTTACAATTAACAACAAATAGTAACAAGTTTGTAGTTTATAAGTATTAAGAAAAACTTTCAGAGACTAAAAATTATAAAATTTGCATTTACTTATATTTTTAATAATTTTGCTTATTTATTTTTCTTCACAAGGCACATTTTCCTATCATTTAAATAAAGGTTTACTTGCTGCAAGATCTAAAATATCCAATCTCATCAAGTTACTTATTAAAATTAAAGCATCTTCATTAAATAATTATTTTAGATTATTTGATTGGCCCAAGTATAATTTATGATTTTTCGGTTTGGGGTAGACTTTTGGAGACAAATTTGAACCAATACAGTTATTCTATTATTTTAAGCAAGTACAGTAATACCCCGACTTACGCGAACCCAGAGTTACGCGATTTTCAAATCTCGTCGATTCGTCTTTTGTTTGAGCGCCACGCAACCCTTGATTACTCACTCCCACCACACTATTGTTCAACTTACATGTTTGAATGTGTCGCGCGGAATCCACCCCTAGCTACAGTTTATTTTGTGTTATTTATTTCTGTGTTTGTTATATCTACGGAGACTTGAGTGACTCTATTATGTCATCCAAATGAAGTAGAACTAATTCTTCTGCATCAAACAAGAAAAGAAAAACTTTATCTTTGGAATGTAAAGTTAACATTGGGTATGTTCGTAAAGTCGAACGAGTTAAACGAGAATGACATCATCGTTATTCCTATTTCGTTAGACTTTTCGAACGATTCGTTACTAACGCGTTTAACTCGTTTGACTTTACGAACGTACCCATTATTAAAGACTTCGATACAAAAATGAAAATTTGTGAATTGGCAAAGAAGTTTGATCTACCGGAATTGTCGGTCAGAACAATTATAAAAGGCAAAGAAAAAATTCTCGAAGCTGTGAAAAATGCTCAATCTTTAAATTCAAGCATCATTCGTAAACGTCACAGTATTATCGCTGAGATGGAAACAATGTTAAAATTATGGCGTAATAATCAAGTAAATGTGAAAAATTGTAAAATAATATAGGCCTAATTTGTTATACATATGTATTATCTAAGATTTTATTAAACATTTTTTTCTAAATTATTGTTTTCTTTAGTCTCCGGCCTCAATTAAAAATTATTTGTATGTATTTATATGCGAAATTATACCCCGACTTACGTGAATTCGACTTACACGGTCCCACCTATCGCATAAGTTTGGGGTATTACTGTATTCCATATTAATAGATATGTCTAAGGACCTGAAGTGAGAATGGAATTGAGAAGACCTCCCCTTGCTATTGGACTCTCGATAAAATTGTTTAAATTCTGGAGGAAGCTTATTGACCTACTGGAAGATGACTATCGAAAATTGATATATACAAGACTTTCACAACTAAACAGTAATTCTTTTTTGAAGCCATGGCATGCTATTGCTAAAGGATTACTAAATAATATTGGATTCTAGTTATATGTATTTAAGAGAAATTTGTTCTTTCTGGATTGTGATCAATGACTAAGAGACTTATATTGGCTAAAACATGTTCATTATTTGAGTGAAAGAGGTTGGAACAGTGAAATTTTTCTTATGAAATGTGGAGTCCAGTGCCTTATTTATTGTCTAATTTGAGTTATAAAATAAAGTCATTTGCTGCACAATTTAGATTAAATAGGTTTTTGATAAACCTAAATGGTAAAATAAATGGTAAAATAATTAGTCTTATGTGACTCCAAATGTTCTTTTTGTGGAACAACATTTCTTTGTTCATGTATCAAACTTAAAATAACAATGCTTTTTTAACCCCCTTTGTAATAATACTCGTTATATCAAATAATAAAGATTGACTGATTGATATATTAATTTACACAGTACAAAAATATTTTATAAAGTATTGAAAAATCTACAGAAAATTTAAATAAGACAAACATATATAAAGACATCTTACCAATTTTTGTGGAGTGGTAAATAATGCTTTAAGTAGGATATCTGTTGGTCTAAAGACACTGGGAGCAACAGCTTCAAATAAACGGTGTAAAGTATCTAAATGAAGTTGTTCATCTAGATGAAGCTAATTCAAAAATCAAAAATACATGTTTCATTGACTGATCTATTAATATCAGTTTCACAACTATTTTCCCAAAATATAAAATTCAAACCTGTTGTTTAGATAGAAGTGGTAATATGATATCGACTATTTGTCTGGATAGTTTTTTCCAACGATCTTCGCCTTCTTTATAACTTTGATGTAAAATTGCAAGAAACAAATCCAGAACCTAATATTGAAATTTTTTTTTAATATTTATTATGCCATTTTAATCACTTAAAATTTAAAAAAATAATTTTTTTTATAGACATACTTTAAGAAATTTGAAAAAAATTAACTGTTTTTTGTTTTTGTTCAGAATGATTAATTACGAGAACTTCAACACGAAATAAATTTATTATATGCATGATACTTAGTACATAATTAAATTTTTATTATAAAAATTTAATTTAACATATTATATTAGGGTTTATAATGATAATTTTATTTTTTCTCTCCTGATAAAATTTAAAATTGACTGTATACATAAAATTTTAAAACAAAATAATATTGTACTCAACTAATACATGAATAACAATGCATTAATTATATGATTGAAAAAAAATGACATTTTATTTTAATAATAAACATAACTTTTCTCATCATTCAATTTAGAAATTTTTAAAATAGCAAGAAAGACTACAGCAAAAATGAAATACTTATAACATAGACAGCAGTTTCATTAATATAAATTGCCCAATAAAGAATTATCTTCTAAACTAATAATAAAATCAAGCTACTATTGCTAATTACTACAAAAAAGTTACATAAGTTTGAATAATTAGAATGAAACTACTTTATTATAAATAAATTTTATTTATCATTAAAGTTATACAGTAGAGCCTCGAAAACTCAGCACTCCGGATAACTCGGCCACACCCTGGCAGTGCAAAAATACCCTTAGATAATTAATTTTCATCATAGACAGCTTTATACCTCAAAGTATTTTTCTGAGGTCTGTCTTTCAGGTAAATTACTGTACACAGTGTATTCATTAATTTTCATTTTCATGTAGTAAAGGCTCTATGCCTTCATAAAGGACGTACTTTTCCTTTGTTTAAGGGTATTTGGGCAGTTTATTCTCTGTTGTATTCTCAAGCAAACAATACATACAAGTACAGTACAGTACAGTATTTACATATTTTCTGAGGAAACATGCATACTTATCCTTTTTTAACCCCATTTCTGATAACCCGGCATTTTCACAAACTTGGCCAACCTTCGGTCCACATTAGGCCGAGTTTTCAAGGCTCTACTGTATTTAAAAATATATCATAAGATATAAATAAACTATCAATGTTATTATATTTAACTAATAACTGAATAAAAGTAGCTTGCAAAACAATACTACCGTTACTCAAAGATAATTAACTTTCTCAAAGATGTAAAGAAAATATTTTTAGCTGGAATAGCTATAGTTTAAAGATTTTATAACACTACACCACAACCAATCAACACTACACTTAGAGACTATTTTTGATTATTTATTGCAAAACTAATCCAGTTAAAAAGCAATTCAAAATTTGTTTTAATTCTGATTTTGTTGTTAAATTTGTATTTTCTGTTTTTAATATGAAGACATTTAAGTAAATGAAAGAAATAAGCCTTTAAATCAAAAAGCTATATTATTTTAAAAACTATCCAATAGGTAAATTTGATTACATTATAATAAATTAATTATAATAAATAATTCAAATTTTATTATAATTTGAATACTAAAGGTAGATAGTGTTATATTTTGTAAAGAATTATTTAATGATCAGAATAATTTTAAATTAACTGAAATGTTAATTTAAAATTATTCAGACATATCTGAAAGATTTGAGACTAATAAATGTATTTGGCTAGTAAAATATAAGGTGCAATTAAAAAAACTGGATTTGGTCTATAAAAATTTTAATACTTAACTAATTTAAATCTTGTAGAAACTAAGCATGAAATTGTTTTAGAGAATTTATCACACAGGACCCATAATAACAGAATACATTTCCATTCATTTGGTTAATAAAAGCCTGTTTAATCAATTACCTAGTTCCTCTGTGATAAGTTGTCTAAAGCAATTTTATGCTCAATTACAACAATTGCAAATACAACAAGAAGTGACCAACTACTAATTTAAATCTGATTGTTATCTTGAATGTTAGTAGAGATAATCTACATGAAATCCATTGTGCTGAATCCTGATCAAGTGCACAAATACTTCATAAGCTTTGAAAGCCATTTTTCTCGAAAACAAAGCCTCTCATGAAAAAGTTTTATTCTGTATTTTCAATGGAGTATTTTATGTAGAATCACTACCTTCCCACTTGTACTACCAGTTACATAGTTAAATGACACACACTGTAAAAATAAAAACTGAAGATCTAAATAGCATAGACAATAAAAAAACCATCCCAGCTTAAAAATTTTGAGTTTGAATGACCCTCTGATAAATATTTTCTTTCAATCATTTATAATTTAATTAATTAATTTAAACTTATTTTCAATTATGTATACTAGTAATGGTGCATTTGTATCTTTCATGTTAGTTGTCATGCTTATTCATTGGTTCACCACTGTAGTAAATACAATGCTACTCATCTGGACTACTACTGTGATCAAAAAGTATTGGGAATGGTTCATTTAAACTAATCACAAGCAAAAGGGTGCTATAGCCAATTTTTCATTTTTTGGTATGACTTTCATTGGGATCTAGCAGTTTTAAACATTAATTTCAGAAGTATTGTTTCCTAGATTTATTTGTTTATTATTAAAGATTTATGAATGGTATAAGCATTATATATCTTATTCAAATAATGTCTATATTTTATATTGCAGCCTTACATTTGATTTATTAAATGTGACAAAATAATCTTTATTTATTATAGAAAAAATAATTTCTCCTGATTCCTTTGTTTGACTTTTTCTGCTAAAATTTTATTTTCATTATGTTTAATAATTTTACATTACTTTTCTTTAAAACATATTACTGTATAAATCATAGTGCAAAATATACACCTAAAAATAATAATGATATCATAAATGTAATTATTATATCTAAAAACATCAATTATATTTTTTATATAATCTTAATATTTAACATTAAAAAAATGTGAAAAAAGCAACATTCTGTTGAATTTAGCTACAATTATAATTCAAGCAATGAGATCAAAAAACTATGTTGCTAAATTTTCACATTATAAAATTACATTATTACTCACTGAAAAAACTTAACAGACAGCAGACCTGTGGATAATGAACAAGACGAAGCAGCATGGAAACCACAACTTCTTTTTGTGTATCCAATTCCTTTCCTGAATCTAGCTTATTTGATCCTCTCAACAAAAAGAGGTCTTCTACAATAGGTTGCAGTGCAGGAATTGCTTTATTAAAAAAATTTTTATTTACAATTTATAAATTATTAACAATTCAAATTTTATAGATTAATCTATAAAATTATAAACAAATTTCTAAATTATATTAATAATACTATATAAAACTTTATACTAATAATATATCTGAATATAAATAACTTTCAAATTTTCAAAATTAAGAACATATTCTGGTAATATCACTAGTATCAAAGAAGCAGAATTATTGTCATTAATTGATAAAAATCTAAAAATTTATTAGTATTTCCTTTATTAATAAATTAAATTTATTAATAAGGAAAAAACATCAAAATTTATATTTCATTTAACAAATATTGACTTCACAAATACAGGAAAACTTTGATTTAATGGACTTCAGATTTAACAGACAAAATTTTCAGTTCACATATCATATGTGAAAATTAACACTCTGTTCATTTTAAATATGTTTTATATGTAATTAAATTAACAGGGGTTTTTTAAAATCTAAATCTAAAAGAGTCAATGCTCATAAAGTGTATTTTCCAAAAAATATTTATCTGTTTATTTTAATTTAGATCAAAAAGTTATTTATTACAGTTTCAAAACTATGGTGGTACAAAAGCAATAATACATATTATAGAAAACTCTTCTGTGAAATTAAACTTCTCATACATACTTAACTTTAATTACACAAAAATATCTATATAAATAAAAACAGATAAACTAATTTTTCAATTTTTTAACATGTGCATTTGGAAAACCTACTTTACTATATAACAAACTTTTGGCTTTAACAGACAACCTTCATCTGAATTAATCTACTAAACAGAGGTTTTACTGTAACAATTTATTGTATTTCTATGTAATAATTTTATTGGATTGGATTTTTCAAATTGCAGACCTATACATTCCCACTGTTGTCCATCTGTTTGTCCTTTGTTAATCTCAAGAACAAAATTAAATAGACAAAAACTGAGACCAGATATAGAAAGCTTAGGGGCCAGAGACACCAATTAAATATATACAGATGGTTTGGTTTTATTAAGTTATGACAATACAACACTTGGGCAATCTGCCTAGGGGTGATGCCTTCTGGGAGGTCTTTTTAAGAGTAACTGGCATCTATTCAGGCATTACAGATGTGGAGAAAACCCGGAAAATGCCACATGGCCAGCCTGTCCTGGCAAGGTGCAAACTCACAACCGAACTCCCAGTGTTCAGGGAACAGAACTGCTTGGCCACTGTGGGCCTATATACAAATGATTAACTATATTGAAATCACAAAACGCTATATTTATATTTGTATATAGTTAATCATTATTTTAATTCAAAATTTTCTCCAGAACAGAGTTAGATAGATAGATGATTGGCATGACTTGATTGTTATCTGGAAAAGTACAGATATACAGGGGCAAGACACTACTAAACTTGAAACCAGATACAAAAAGTTTATGGGCCAAAGGCCCTGATTAATTTAAATTAAAATGATTACAAATTGCAGCTTGGCATTGTGACACTGTCACAATAATTTTGTAGATTTTTTTCAAACATTGCTAATATAACAATTTTAATTGTATATAAATAAAGAAGGTTCCCATGTGTGTATTTATCCATCCAATTTTGATGATTCTTATGAATTGTAGAGCATCAAAAACTATAAAACTTTTTTAAAACATTCTTTGGAAGTAAAATTAATCCTCAAAGCTGGACATGTTATGTAACAGAATGGTCAATATGCTGGCCTTCAAAATTGTGTATGCTGTGGTTGAACATGTGATTTGGCAATATCAACATGCTGAGACAATGGAGGCAAGCATATCAAACATGTTACATAACTGTAGTTTACTGTGTGTATATAAGTTTTGAGACATTTTGAGTTACCCTCTATGGTGTTGCAGCATAAATTACTGCCCAAGCAGACATTTTTTTTTTGGTTTCTAGTAAAATTCCAGCTCTACAGATGTGAAATGAAATGTCTTTTTGCAAATTAGTTTCCAACTTATATCTTTTTTAAATATAAACTTTAATTACAAACACTTTGTATATCAAAATCAGAACCTGTCATAAAACTATCAATTTGAAAATTTCACACTTAAAATTTTTTTGTTTTTTTTTTTTTAAATTTGTGTAATCAATATGCTTACCATACTTATCGGGTGGTTGTCCACTTGCCATTAATCCATCACACAGCTGAATAATTTTAGGAACTCCAATAATGACTTTAGAATGATAACGTTCATATGATAACAGAACCAAGAAGTAAAATATTTTTGGAATAAGCAGTTCAGCACACCTATTTTTGTAACATAAAACAGTTAATTTGTAATTTAGTCAAACTTCAGGAGATTTTACTTTAAACATTTTTAAGAAGTATTTAATTCTATAGAAAAAATATAAAATAACTATAAATTTTTCTTTAATGCTAGAATTCAAAAAAGTAATTATCATTTTAAATATGTAACAATTAGCTATTGTTATAAAACTTAGTTGCTAAGATGCATTACAGATATTACTATTTTGTAAATGTTTATATTTATTATTTATATTTAACATTTTTCCATTAATGCACAATATATTAAATGTGTAAGATTATTATGTGGTAGTATATTAGCAACTAATTTTTAATTCATTTTAAAAAGAAATACAGTAGAACCTCGACTATCCGGACTAATTGGGGATGAAGGTAGTCCGGATAAGGAAAAATCCGGATAATCGAAACAAATACTTTAATTTGTCTTTTAATGATAATACAACATGTTTTCGTTTTGATGACATATCGGTAATATTAAAAATAAATACTGTATTTAAATCGTGATCAAATTTTCAAGAAACAAACGTTCGTATTGAATTTGGACTACTACTGACCAACGCTAACAGACTACCTATTGTTTAAAAGGCCCTCTGGTGGCGCAAGAAGACGGATTTTATAAAATAAAAAGCAGTTGAAACTGCATTTTTATGAATAAAAATTTGACAAACTATTTATCGTTTTATGACGAGTAAAATTTTTTCGTCGCGTTCGCGGCTTTTAAGTAATGCATAAACCTTCGAGGCGCGAGGCCCTTCGGACCGCGAGGCATAGGCGGTGGCCCACGTCGTCCATGCCTTACGCCGCCCTTGGTCATAGAAATGATGTAATTTGAATATAAATTATTTATAAATACGTATGTCAAGTTATATTTTTATTACTACGTAAAATATATTTAAGAGTTTACGACCACTGTGCTGGGTGAGACGTTGTTGAAACAAAAAAAGTTATGCATTCCATCACGTACATAAACAGTATCATAATTCGCCAAGTGCAAATCAGCGAATTAGTAAAATTTTTGTTTATTTTGAACAATCCGGATAATCGAAAATCCGGATAATGGAGGTCCGGATAATGGAGGTTCTACTGTATTAACAATAAAAGTTATTTTATTGTTAATATTAGTTGCTAATATACTAATATAATATTAATTTTTCTTTGAAATTTTATCATTTGTTTGTTTGTTCTAACATAAAAAATTTTGATTAATTCATAATCTATGTAATAAATCATTACAATCTTCCCAATATATGTAGTTATATCTTATTATTAATTATAAAGTTACTTACGGTATTTGGCCTTCCTCAACATATTCAAATTGCTTGATAACAAATCCTATAAAAATTTGATCTGAATCCAACAGACAATAATTAACACGAAGCTGCACTAACTGTGCTAGTAGATCAAGTACCTGACACTGTAAGTTGATATTACTTGTCACAGTATATTGTTTTAATGCCTGCAAATAATTTTTTTTATTCTATTAAAATATATATAACATAACAGATAAAATTAACTTAAAAATTATTAAATTCATGGTTTTCCTTAATTTTTCTTAATTGACCAATTTACAGTATTTAGTTACAAAACCTTTACTATGTTTCTGTGTTATGCATAAAATAGAATGGGCTAAAATGCAAAAGTCAAGATTTATTTTATATTTATAAAATACAAATAAATAATCTTAATTAAAATTATTTCTGTGAATAATGTGTGTTAATAATTGTGCTTACACTCATATCAGATAAGATATTTACCTAATACTTTGTTCATAAAAAATAAAATTTCCTTTAAATTAAATTTCTTCCCTTGGATGGACACATTTTTCAAAAAAAAAAAAATTTTTTAAAAACATTCTCAACAATGTAATTTTTAATACAGTAATAAATATTACTTTAATAGAGCATGAAAATTTCAAGCACTTACAGTTATAACCTTGAAAATCACTCAATTTTCATACACCATTAAAGCATTTTTACTAATTAATATAATTTATGGAGCTGAATCTGTGTGCTGGAAGAAACCAGAAATCCTTGAAATCAGTTACCTGTTTTTCAACAAAAATGGTTTTTAAATATCAGATGCCAAACTTGTTTCAAAACTGGTTTGAATTCAGTATAATTATTATTTTAGTACTGCAATTTATTAATATTTACAAAGTACTACAGTAAATATTAGTCAGTATTCATGAATATGCCTGTATTACATTATTCCTCTGCAAAAACAGGTCAGTTTTTCTTAGATGTTAGCAAATACTGAAATCTAGGAAATAATGATTGAAAATTTTATTGTTTTGAAGTTAATTGATGCTAGTTTTCAGGTTAATTTTAATTTTAAAATTTAAACACAAGTAACATATGGCATTATTTTAAAATAGTCAAGAACAGTAAATTGGTGCTATGTACAAATTGTTATGTTATACTCCTGGAAAATTTCAGTGTATCAGTTAGGTGAATTATCTTAAATCCAAACCTACTTTACTGTCAACTACAAATCAAAGAGGGCAAGTAAACACCATGATACCAATTTCATTACCTGTTCAAAACCAGTTTTGAAATCAGGAACATACACTAGAATCTTGTTTTAACAAATCACAAAACAAGATTTTTCCTCAGGTCCTGCCAAACCAATGTAATTTTATTTCCTTTAGTAAATATGTAACTCAGAATAATAACATTTTTTCTAGCTCCATCTACTATAAAAATTGCATATTTTTCAACATTTAATTAATATTCAGTGTTTCTAGGAACTGTATTAAAATTAAAAAAAATACATTGCATATGGAGCAAAATATGAACATCACATCAATTATAATCATGTCAAATGTGATTATCATGGTTCATATTGCTACAAAGATTGTCCCAAAAGTAATGTACAGTTGGCTCTAACTTGAAAAATATTTATTGAAGAAGATAAAGTGATTACAGGCTTTCAAAATAATCCTCTCCCTTATCAATGCACACTTGCCAGCAGCATGGAAGTGCTTGGATTTCGTTCAGTGTCCCCTTCTTATTAAGCATCCGAATCTGTCAGGTCACTTCTCTTTGGAGCTCTTCCAATGTCAGAAAACACACCCCCAAAGAGGTTCTTTCAGCTTGGGGAAGAGATCGAAGTCAGGTGGGCTTAGATCAGGACTATAAGCTGGGTGGCAGAGCTATTTCCAGCCGTATTTTTTGAGAAGTTCAATGATAGGTGCACTGATGCACATGTGAATGAACCAATGATCATCAAACTTTGAGAAGTTTGATGATCGATGCATCTTCGATGTTTGTTTGACCTTCTCGAAACTTCATGTGCCACCTCTGTACTGTGCTATGATTCACAGTAAACCTTCCACATGCTTCTTTTAACGTGACATGAATTTCAAGAACTTTTTTACTGTGCACTCTTTCGATGCTCTATTGCTGAAATCCAACCTGATGGACTGTTCTTGTCGTCTTTTCGAATTTTTGGCATTTTCCCTTTAAAGAAATCCCACTACCATATGATACCAACATGTTTGAAAGACTTCAATCTACACACTGACACTTTGATCAGCTGTCTATGTTGCCTACAACACCCACTAGACTGCGCTATGCATTACTTTTGGGACAATCCTCGTAACTTTGCAAGTGCACACATCAATGCCTTCTTGTAGCACATTTAATAGTGGCAGGAAGCCACTTCCAGTTGTACTCAATGAACAGAAAATGGCATCAAACCAAGCCAAGATAGATCAGTTTTTACAAAATGCAAAGTTAAATGAAATGCTAAATGAGTGTATGTACTGTACTTTGCCTCTTTTCTGCTATATGGTTTTCATTAACTTTGTTGTACAAACATATGGCATAATGAATGATCTTAAAACATATGTGTTTCTATAATATAAAGGATAGAAATATCAAGAGAATGAATAATTTCAAATATGGGCATTTCTTATATGTAGGGGTAAAAAATGGAAATTTTTTTGAATAATGAATATTTTCTTAAGTGTGCGGGAAATCCATTGTTTGCAATATAACATTTCATTCTTGGAACAATGAATGATTTTCGATGACCTTAGTAATCTGTTAAAATGAGATTCTACTGTATTAGGAAAACTTTTATATAAAAAATTTATTCAAAAATATGAAATAAAAAATACCTTAATGACAACAGTTTCAAATAATCTTATGTGTGCAGCTAAAGATGCCTTGTCACCTTTATTTCCAGATCTCAAAAGAATATTTAATTTTTTTTCACTTCTTCTTCTCATCCAACTTAACCAACTGAAATAAAATATCAGTAAGTTGGTAAAAATTATACTACATTAAATAAAAGTAGTTAACTGAAATACCTTCCTATTTCTTCTCCTTCAGCACTTGTTGGCCGAGTAGAGCTGTTTGCAATAGAATGAGTAAACTGAGTGTAAGGGTATGTGACGCAGTTATGATATAAACCAGGAGCAATTGTCGATGTTAATCTAGTTGCATAACCAGGTTTCTTTGATGATGATGATAACTGTTGTGGTTCTTCCCATAAGCTAGCTAAGTTTGTTCCAAAGAGAGATTTCAGCAACTGCAATTAATTTAAAGTAAAAGAAAAATTAGTTTTCTTAATTTTATTTAATATTCATAATAATTTTATCCTTACAATATATAAAAATTTTTCTTCTTATTAAGTAAACTGTCCTATAATTGTATAAATGTTCTAAAATATTTAAAGAAAATTGTGAAATATTTTTGTTCATCTAATTTCTAAAATTAGTTTATTATAATTTATTATTAAAATAAGTGATTTAAGTACTTATAAATACAAAATGTTTCCTTTTTATAAAAGAAAACTAATATTTGTTCAGGAGAAAATTTTGAATTGAAGTAATGTGACTTCCATTCCAAACCAAAGTTTGTATATAGTTAATCTAGGCCTTCTGCCCTAAACTTTCCACAACTGGTCTTGACTTTCAGCTAATTCCTTCCTTGAGATTAAGGAAGGACAGACAGACAGGAGATAACAGTCGGAATTTATAAGTCTATAATTTTTTCAAATTGCAGTCCAGTAATTTTTCTATAAATACAATACAGTGGGTGATCGGGATACAAGAACATATTTCCCATATTATTTATACAATTTGATGCCAAAATATAAACACTTACCACATAAAAGCAATTACTGGTATTCTGGCTTTTTTACAACTTTTTTTATTTCAGTAAGCCATAGGAAGACTTTCGGACATTAATTAAGGTTAGAAACTTCAATTGCAAGTGGGACCATCACAATCCATCCAACACAAATCATTTTTCAAATATTAATAGCAGACCAGTATTAATTAGCAGTTTTTGAGCATCCTCTCTTCCAAGAGGAGGTCAACAACTATTTTTGATCAAATTACTTCAATCCCCTTCTGCAACAGTCTCTTCTTTCTATTAGACCAGTGATATGATGGCATTCAAATAGAAAAATTACACAATACAAGACTGTCATCCTGCACAAAATATGGTTTAAGTGGTTTTTGAGGATGCTGAGTTTAAATATTTCATCCAATTTTTGTGAAATTTGATTGATTGACAGATTATTATTTGATATTTGGCTGTGACTGGTACAG
The DNA here is from genome assembly GCF_000671375.1 of Centruroides sculpturatus. NCBI lineage: Eukaryota > Metazoa > Arthropoda > Arachnida > Scorpiones > Buthidae > Centruroides > Centruroides sculpturatus. Next base: position 308,524 of record NW_019384946.1, on the reverse strand, counting down.
TTTCTTAGAGTTAACATTAAAAAAATTCCTAAATTTTTAAGATATCATATTTTTGATTCTTGTCTACTTGATCAATGAAATTGTGACATTTCTTAACATCAGAGTATCGTGTTGAATATGACAATGGTAGGTTGAAATAAGCAAATTTTTATATGGTTTTCATTTTAATGCTTATTATATCATAGTACAGTAGAACAAGATTATCCGGACCTCTATTATCCGGATTGTTCAAAATAAACAAAAATTTTACTAATTCGCTGATTTGCACTTGGCGAATTACGATACTGTTTATGTACGTGATGGAATGCATAACTTTTTTTGTTTCAACGTCTCACCCAGCACAGTGGTCGTAAACTCTTAAATATATTTTGTGTCATAATAAAAATATAACTTGACATACGTATTTATAAATAATTTATATTCAAATTACATCATTTCTATGACCAAGGGTGGCATATGGGCAACGTGGGCCCTCACCTATGCCTCGCGGTCCGAAGGGCCTTGCGCCTCAAAGGTTTATGAATTATTTAAAAGCAGTGAACGAGATGAAAAAATTTTACTGGTCATAAAACGATAAATAGTTTGTCAAATTTTTATTCATAAAAATGCAGTTTCAACTGCTTTTTATTTTATAAAATCCATTTTCTTGCGCCACCAGAGGGCCTTTTAAACAATAGGTAGTCTATTAGCACTGGTCAGTAGAAGTCCAAATTCAATATGAATGTTTGTTTCTTGAAAATTTGATCACGATTTAAATACAGTATTTATTTTTAATATTACCGATATGTCATCAAAACGAAAACATGTTGTATTATCATTAAAAGACAAATTAAAGTATTTGTTTCGATTATCCGGATTTTTCCTTATCCGAACTACCTTCATCCCCAATTAGTTCGGATAATTGAGGTTCTATTGTATTTGATTTATATAACTATGAAGGTTATCTTACATAATGGTTTATCACACCAAGTGACCAATCTAACATATTAAAAAATTTTCTTCCTCTACTGTACACAATTTAAAGAATTTTTAAAATGCATTAGATTGGTTGGACTTATTTTTTGCTCAGACAATGTCAGTCTTACCAGCTAGTAAGTTTATATTTTAATTATTTTATATAAAAAGTTTCATTTATAACTTACAGATTATTAGATATTATTGGCATGAATAGAAATGGATAACTATTTGGATAATTCATCTAATCGATTAATAGCAGCAAAACAATTTTTATTCAAAGTACTTTTTAGAATAAGAGTAAAACAAAAAGTTTGAAATTATTATTCATGTAACTTTTAGCAATAAATTAATATATGATATTAAAAGTAAGTTCAAATTTTATATTTTAGCTTCAAATTAGTATTTACTAAAGTAATAATCATAATAATAAATTTTTAAACATCTCACTTTTAAAATATTTTATGAAAAATATCCAATACTAACGGAAATTTTTTACAAAATTTGCTTTTTTTTAAAAGAAAAAAGATTTAAAAATAAATAAATAATGCCAAAAGTAACTGTCTTGTTTATTTATAATGAAAAATTAAAATGCATCATTATCAGATTTAAAAAATGTAAGAATAATTACATCTGCATAATTGTAACACTAGATTTTCACTATAAAAAAGGATTTTTATCCTTTCTTGATGTAATCAATAAAGGAAAAAGTCCCCTCTCTTGTATATAAAAAAAATTAATTAATTAAAGCATTTTAAAACAATTTTTAACAATCTAAAATCTTCAAATAATTCACATTATAGTATAAACCAGGGGTCAGCAATCTAGGCATGCATGGCACGCAGGACAATTTTCAGTGACACACTGAATAGAAATTAGTAAAAATTAAATTTTAATTACAGTAGAACCCCTCTAATCCGTCACCTTTGGAACTGGGGGTATGGTCGGAACGCAAAAAAGGTCGGATTATCAGAAAAAAGTAAAATAAACAATCTTCCCCTTTGTCCAGTCTTTGTAGCACTGCTAATTTTTCATTTAATGAAAGAGTAACGTGTTTACGTTTCACTCCTGACATGTTGAAAACACACACAAAACTGTACATGTACACACAATGTAAAACATATACTGTAACGAACACAGAAAAACGCCACGGACGGTGAGTCACCGACGAGTCAGGACAAGTTTCTTGACTCTGACCACGGTCGGATTAACCGGAGTGACGGACTAGCCGAGGGCGGACTAGAGGGGTTCTACTGTATTATTAATTTTTGAAGTCCATTGTAGCCAGACCAATTTTGATATTTATATATTTATATACATAACAAAATTGGTAGAATCATGTCAGCATCCAGAATAACACAATAACTTAGGTTAGGCACAATACTGCTGAAAGGTTGCCAACACCTGGTATAAACAATTAAAGTACTTGCTTTATCAATACTAAGAAAGTTAAAATATTGTTCCATCTTTCATTGGATCATCTTTGGTTTTCAAAATATTTAGAACAACTTTCAGAAAATTTTTTATGTTTAATTTAGAAAAAAATAGAATATAACATAATTTAAACTTTTATAATAATATTTGATGATAATTTTTAATTAAAAAATACATTATTTTAGAAATCTGCACTACTTAGAACAGTCAAATTTTAAAAACAAAATTTTACTTAGAAAAAACAAGCCTATGTATTAGGTTGTAAAATGAAATGACTTTACTTCTGACTTTGAACATTTATTAATTTAATTTAAAACTTACATATTCAATCCACATTATCTCCATCAATATTAATACATTTTTTCCAATGCAACAGAAATGCATTAATCCCAATTTCATAGAAATCATGAGAATGAAAAGCCAAAAAATCATTAACTCTCTCAGTTCATGTTGTACCCATTTGTTGAGCTTCTTGATGTTCCTTAACATATTTAGATGTCGAGAAATGGTTGAATAATGTCCAGTATGTTCAAACTTTCCATAACTTCCCAGACATTCAGGTGATGATGTTCTTCAATTCTGATTTTTGAGATTTGTATTCCCAGAATGAAATTTTTCTGCTCTTTCACAGAACTCAACTTTGCCAAAAGTTTTATTAGGGGCTGCTTCAGCTGCATTAAGTCCCTGCTTATACTCAAGAGAAATTTATCCAATTTCCTTTTTTTTTTTTTTCATGTCATCAGAAAAAATACTCTTATACATGTGGAACTCACAATTTTAATGAGAATACATTTTTAATTCACATTCATTTTGTGCTCTTCCAATTGCAAACATACAGCACTGTTCACATGGAAAAAATTTGAACTATAAAGCTGAAAAGTTTAAATTTTAAAAAACAGCCATTTCATTTGCAACCCTTTAAATATTAATATATAAATAACTGAAAATAAAAATTGATTTATTTTTTATATGCTGTATTTATAACACATCTATTTAAAACAAAAACTATTTTTTAACTCATTGACTTGATTGTAACTGAATTTTCATTTAATTTATATTAAAATTTTCCTATCCTAATAGCTTCTATAATAAACATTTTTACACTTTATATTTTTTATACATTTGTTTGATTTCATTCTTGACAATAAATTCAATGCACAGAAATAACATTGTCTGATTTAGTTTAAAATTTAAAGTATTTTAATATAAACAATACATTCATTCGTTTAAAATATAAAATTACCTGTCTGATACACTGAACAGTAGCACAAGCTTCAATAGATAAGACAGACTTTAGGTAACTTAGAATTTCCTCTGCACATTTTCCCATTTCTTTTGAATTAGCAACTTCTAATAATTGTGACAATGTATCTAAACATGCTTGCAATAAGCCTGTGAATTTTTCTCCACTTTGAAGATCTAATGATATCTGAAATATTTTAAATTATTAATCATTTAAACTCAAATTTATAAAAGTTAAAATTACATAAATGCAAAAACAAATCTAAATTTTTAACTGTTTCTTAACAATTGTTTATTTATTAACAATACACTTATTTTTAATGTTTGATGTTCACTAGTAATATGCATCGTTAAATGTGATCAAGGATTTTTAATGGCATGCTTCATATTATATTTATTGAAATTGCAATAGAAATGCAAGTTATTGTAAGTACAGTAGATCCCCCTATAAGACTGGTTCCTATAATTACGATTCCTATAAGACGGCGAAAAAATTGTGGCGGTATCCATACACAACAGTAAAAAAACTCCTATAATTACGTAAAACGTCATCGAGCAGCCGAACTACTTTCCCGCCGTCCGTAGCACCATGCTACGGACGTTTAGGCGGGTAAATTGAGTTTAGTTTCATCTGTACATATAATTATATATAAATTAGGTACTGTATATATAATTATATATTAACTTAATTTATTGTAACTTTATTATAATTATATATATGCTTTCCACCGCCTGGCACCACGCTACGGAGAGTTTAGGCAAACTATCGTCTGTGCAGTATGTAAATTAGGTACCATAAGTCTAATACAGTACTGTAATTTTATACATTTCTTGTGAAAGAAACATTCCTTATTCAATGGCGATAAAAATTATTTATGTTAACGATGTCTCCAAAGTTCAGCGAAGTTTTCGCAGAAAAATAACATCAGAAATCGCGGCCGCGGTTTGCTGAGCTGTTCCGCGACGAAAACAAGCTTGAGCAATGGCGATGTCGAATGGTGCACACTCGGTAAGTAATCCTACAATTTTTTGTTTATAGCGTAGTTTATATGGATTATTTCCAAAAAAAATATACGTATTTTGGAAATGTTGAGTCGGATTAGTCTAGAATCGATTAATTTTATGGAAGAAAACCTTTCAAACAGCCATAGTCCGTAAACTTCATACATGTCGGGCTGTGATTAGCTGTGATTCCTACAAAATCGGATTCATAAAGAATGGAATGTATCTACCATCTTATAGGGGGATTGACTGTAGTAAAGTTAATTTTTTCTCAGTATATACCTTTTTCAGAGTATCACTTTTTCAAAATTTATTATTATTCAAAATTTTTCATGGAAAAAATAGCATAATAAATCTTGAAAAAATAATACTCTGAAAACAATATATTCAAAATAATAGCATTTGTCATTTATTATAACATGTTTGTAAATATTTCCAGATGAATGGTAATAAAATTTAATATTATATATTGAAATTCTTTACTATTTTCAGTTAAATTTGTCACATTTACATTTACAGCAATAATTATATAAAAATTAATCATTATGAAAAACTTATAATGAATAATTTTAATATTTTATTGGAATTAGCTCAAAAATAAATAAATACAGTCAAACTTGGTTAATTTGAATTTTACAAATTCCTTTTGAGTTTGCCGAGAAAATAAGAATTACTGATTTTAAAGAAAGCTCAGGTTGGTCTGATAGCTTTAAAGCTAGAAATAACTTAATATTTAGAAATACTTTTGGCAAAAGTGCATCAGTAGATAAAGAAAAGACTGATGAATGCTTATAAACCAAAAATACATTTTTAATGTGGATGAAACAGGTCTTTTTTCCAAGTGTATGCCAGGCAAAATGTTTGTCTTTAAAAATGGACAATATAATGGTGGAAGAAACAACAAAGAAATAATGATTTTAGTAGAAACAAACATAAATGGCACTGAAAAACTACCAATCTTAATGATTGGAAAATCTTCAAAACTAAGAAGTTTTATGTCTGAAAAGTTTACCTGTACAGTACAAATCCAACAAAAAGGCTTGGATGACTTTAAAAAATGGCTTATAGCATTGGATAAAAAATTTTACAATGCTAATAGGAAAGTTTTAATGTTTATTGATAATTGCATTGTCAATCATAATATTCTTCAGCTGAAGTGCATTAAAATTGCATGTTTTCCATCTAATATGACTTTCATTGTGCAACCAATGGATCAAGGTGTTGTTTAGAATCTCAAACATTTGTATTGTCAATATGTGGTTTGGAAAATCTTGAAAAACATCAATTCCAACATTGCATCATTTATAGATGTAAAATTTATTATTTAATCAAAGAACAAAATGTCAGATGATAATGTTGTAAATTCAGACAAAGACTAATATATATCAACTGCAAAATTATATAAAATTTGAATTAACTTACAAAATGTTTGTTGAAAATAACTGGACTGATAAAAAATAAATACTGTATTTACTTGCATATTAGATGAGGTTTTTATTCAATTTTCACTGCTTCAAAAACCTAGGTCTCTATACGTAAGAGTGAAGGATTCTTTTCGTTTTTGCAATAATTTTTGTAAACTGTATATTCACATTTTTTACCAGATTCTCACCTTCTGGTGTTTAAAAACAAAAGTATTTTATCTGGGTCATTTGAATCATTCTTGTGTATTGTCAAGAGTAAAGATGAATGGCAATAGGAAAAGCAAAGCTTTTGAATTCAATTCCAAAATTACACAGGAGCCTGATATAACTTTTAATCCATTCCCATGTGAAAACAGATGATTATTTGGAAATCAGAATTCAGAGAAACTCGTAAGTTTAATTGATGAAGAGTGAATTAGACTGTTAAGAATTGACAAAAAACATTCCCAATTGTCCAGCTTTACATGAACAAATTAAACTATCAATTTTACAAGATTTTCCCTTAAAGTTTAAAATGCTAGTAATTTTTGCAGGACAATGTGTGCATTTACATGCATTTGATATTTTATTTGTGATTAAACAAAATAAAATTAGAATTGTATTAATAAATACAAGTAAATATGGTAAATAAAATAATGAGGAACATAGAGAAGAGAGAAATGAGAAATCAGTGAGAAATTCATTCCAAAGAAAAAGAACTTTCTAAATAGTTATTGAAACTAATATCTATCTTAATTAATAAAAATTTCATACTTAAATTTATTCAAACTCTGATAGTTATCATAGTTTTCAAACTTTTTCAAAATTTCAATCAAAGCAACAGGAAGACTAACTATCCAGTAATAAGATCCTCATTTATTATTTTGATAATAGAGAAGAGTTTGAAAGATACCAGAAATTAAGAAAATTGAATGCCATTAGAATAATTCCACTGAATCAACAACAAAATGCTGGAAAAACTTTGTTGAATTTGTATTTTAATGGTTTTTCTGCAATCTCTTTTCAAGTTAATATTTTCCAAACTGTAGTTTCTAAGCCATTTCACTATCTCTTTGAATTTCAGTGCTCCAAAAATATCAACTCTTTATATATTAATACAGTGGGTGATCAGTTAATGAACATAATCCATTCCAACACTTTGTTCATTATCTGAATTGTTCGTTAACCAATTATCAATTTACCATAGGTTTTATGGGAATTTAATTCATTCTGGAGACCCCAAAAAATAAAAAATCTAACTACGTTTATTTATGTTACTGTGAAAGACCGAAATTAGAGAATGTCGATATTCTCCAGGGAATGTCGACACATACAAAATACGCCGGTGAAAGACCGAATATTTGGTTATATTATTATACATTCGAACAATCACCAGTGTATGTCGACAAGCACAGATAAGCTTTGGTGGAGGTCAAAATGACACCCGAGAAGCTGATGTCGACAGAGAGGCGACAGTCTGTCGCCAAATCCTTTGTGGGTAGCCAAAGATAGGACAAGATCGTACCTCTTTTCCCGGCAACAGTTTGGTGGAAACCGCCCACTTTGTCACCGGATGACATTTTTGTTCTTTTGAGCAGCTTGTCAGGTCGAGTGGTGAAGGATGAGAGGGGTCGTCGGTAAGGCGTTGGCAATATCCGAATAAAAGACACCATTAACAGATCAATTCGTAACACATAATAACGTAATCAGTTCATAATTTGTAAAGAAAAGTTACTTTCCATAGATAAGATTTCTTCTCAAGAAATATCGCTGAGAGAAGCAGCTCGTAGCTAATTCAAAAAGTGGAGGGCAAAGCTATACATGCTGTCATTGCAAAAGGAAGTGTTCACGAATAAATGCAGTTGTAAAAGCAAGGGATTCTTGTGCAATTCAAAGTGCCATAACTGTTTAAGCTGTTGCAATAAATAAGACTGTATAACGTTAATCATATAATTTATGTGTAAGTTTATTATTGTACTATTTTCTTTAATGATTTAGAATGTACTGTTCGTTTTAAGTTCAACAGTTTACTTACATGTGCTGTTACTTAAGCTTTCTCCTATTTTGACATATTAAATTAACGTAATAAAAATATTTTTATTCAACATTCACCATCAGTGCATGCTGAATGTCGACATTTGCTGGTGTAAGTGAGAAATAATGATATTTAGCAAATATTTCGTACATACACGAAACGACTGTGTGAATGCTGACATTCACTAGAGAATGTTGATATTCTCCAGATATTGGTCATTCACAGAAACATTTATATGTAATAATAAAAATAAATATATACACAGTCTTGCATTTTTATTAGTCATGTTTTTTCCATTTGTGGGGGTTAAAGAATCTGGCTAATGCCAATTGCTTTTCTCTCTTCTTCAGGATTTTTCAGAAGTAATTAATAGCATTGTCGTCGTAGAGATCCCCAAGCCTATTAACCTCAACTTGGTTTGGATGCCATTCTAAGACCATTGTTCTGACATCCTCCCACTTCTTCAAAAGATCTTTAATAGCAAATGTTGGCATTGATCCTTTTTCATCTTCCTCTTTTTCAAAAGAAAACACCTCACTGAGTTTCTTGGTATTCTTCATTTAAGTGTTCTTTTATCATCAGATCAGTTTCAGATTCCATTATGAGCTCTTTGATGTCATCTTTATTCACTTCCAATTCCAGATCTCTAGCAGTTGTCACAATTTCATCCATAATTTTAGGGGCATCATCTCCATCGCCCTGAATGCAGGAGGGACACAGCTTTCGCCAAGCAGAATGTAACTGTTGTTGAGTGACTTCTGACCATGCCTTTTGAATGAGCTGTAAAGCTTCAAGAATATCAAATTTTTCTTTCCAAAATGTTTTTAATGTCATCATTGAGGAGAACTCGCATGCTTAAAAACACTGATAAAACAGTGCTTGAATGTAAAATTTCTTGAAACCTGCAATAACCTCTTGGTCCATTGGTTGAATTAACAAAGTGGTATTCAGAGGTAGAAACTAAACTGTCAGCCTGGGAAAGTCTTCCAGCAAATTATCAGTGTCCTGGTGCATTGTCCAATAGCAACAGTGCTTTTACTGGCAATTCATTGGTCTGAAAATAATCCTAGATGCTTGGAGCACAAACTTCAAACAGCCATTCTTTGAAAAGAGCCTGCATGACCCATGCCCTTTTATTCAATCTCCACATCACTGGCAGTTTTTCTTTAATTATGGAATTTTTTTGAATGCTCTAGAGTTCTCAGAGTGATAGACAAGAAGTGGGATAAGCTTCATATCACTGCTAGCAGTAGCTCCCAAAAGTAATGTCAATCAGTCTTTCATGGGTTTATGACCAGGAATATTTTTCTCTTCTTTCATAATGTAGGTACAGTTTGGCATGCACATCCAAAATAAACCAGTTTCATCACAATTGAAAATTTCTTGTGGACAATATCCTTCTTTTTTAATGAATTCTTCAAATTTGAGACAGAACTTCTCAGCTTCTTCTTTATCTGCACTAGCAGACTCACCATGAATTACCACATGTTTAATGCCAGTTCTCCTTCTAAACTTTAAAACCATCCAGTAGTAGCTTTGAATTCTATCTCCTCATGTGACGAATGTGGAGTTTGTTTCTTCAGTTCTTCAAAAATTTCTCTAGCTTTCTCTTCAATGATAGTCATACTAGTTACATCTTTTTTCATTTCTCTTTCTTTTATCCAAATTAAAAGCAATCTCTCCATTTTTTCATGGATGGAACATCTTTGTTTCTCAGATGTGATTTTCGTTACTCCTTTAGCTCTGAGTCTTCTTGATTATATCTTTCTTAGCTAAGATGGCATCTACTGTAGACTTGTTCAAGCCATACTGCCTATCATCATCAGACATCTTCTGCCCACTCTCTACTTTGACTATTATCTCCTGCTTGGTTTCTATGGTGAGCACAGTTCTTGACACTCCACTCTTTTTATGCTCCATAATATTATTAATTTCTGTTTGAAATAAAAAGTTCAGAAAAACACTTACAAAAATTTAGAGAACAGAAATCAACTAGCGCATGAAAGAATTATGTAAATGTGAGGCCCGAATGTAATTCAAAATTTTGGTGTTAAAACATTAATGAACACCAGACAAAACAGATAAACTCTCACCCAAACAAAAAAAAAATCCACACAAAACCCAGCGAGTCCCCAACAGTCCTGAAAAAAAAATAAAAAAAAGACTCGGCAAAAAAGTAAACCAAAACATAAAATTACAATCGAGAGTTACAAACTAAAGGGGAAACACTAACTGACCGATAGCAGATTCATTAATGTTTTAACACCAAAATTTTGAATTACATTCGGGCCTCACATTTACATAATTCTTTCATGCGCTAGTTGATTTCTGTTCTCTAAATTTTTGTAAGTGTTTTTCTGAACTTTATATTTCAAACAGAAATTAATAATATTATGGAGCATAAAAAGAGTGGAGTGTCAAGAACTGTGCTCACCATAGAAACCAAGCAGGAGATAATAGTCAAAGTAGAGAGTGGGCAGAAGATGTCTGATGATGATAGGCAGTATGAGCGTCAAAGTTGTTGTCTCCCGTGCTCCGAAAGGTTTCAAATTGTTACCTGAAGACAAGGGAAAATCAATTGGTATTTGTTATTTTCTGTTGCTTCTTTTTATGTTTGTTCAATGAAGTGTTCATTGTCCAATCATAAAAATCTTTCACAAAAGTGTTTGTTATCCAATTTGTTCATTAACCGATCACACACTGTAATCAAAAATAAAATATTCTTACTGGATGATCAGAGAAATCAGTACTTTTGGAATATCAAGAGTTCACTGTACAATACATTTAGATCATGCTATAACTCTGATCTTCTCTCCATAAAAATGGGTTTGTTCGTGCGAGTTAAGCTGAAGTTGCTTAGTAATATAGAAAGTCATCCTGGGTGAAATTCATCCAGGATGACTTTCTATGGAAAACAGATCCCTATTTAGCTGTTACAAACAAAAAAAAAAAACTCAGAAAACTCTACATAACCAGTCTGTTGGCAAGATGCAAACCGAAGATCAACTACCAGTGTTTGTGATTTTTATCCATTCATCCACTAGTGGGCCTATTATAATTTGAAAGTATTAGATATGAAAAATTGTGAATAAATCAAACAATAAATCAAATATGTATGACAAGATAAAATGTTAATAACTTTTATTTAATTAGTAAATCATTAATAAAAATCATATGAAAATATTATATTATAAAAACTTAAATTTCATTCCACTTTTGCTATTACATTAATAACTTAAATGTTTACCTTATAACTAGAATATGCTCCTTTTAACATATCATATATTTTCATATACAGTGGATGACTAAAAAATAGTCCAATGTTTGATAACATCTTGCTACTAGATTTTTCTTTTTCGGTGTCTGATTTATCTAGAATTTAAATTTTAAAAAAATGTAGATATAATTAAATGAAGTAAACTTATTTTTAAATCTGAAAATCTAATTGATATTTTTCAAAATTTAGTAAATAAATTTTATATAGTAGTTGTTTAAAGAAAATCTTTTAATATTAAAGATTCATTATTAAAATTAATGGATTTACATTCATATTCATATTCTTATAACAGCTTACATTTGTTATAAGAATTCATTATTTTAATGCTATACATTATCATTCATGTTATAAATAACAGCCTTATAATCAAGAAATCAATTCCTAATTTTCAAAATTTATTCCCTTGTCAGAAAGATGACTAAAATAACTCAATACAGAACAAAATAAAGTTAAATCAAAGTGAATAAATTTAAAACACCTGAACATTAGAAGGTTTAATATACAACCTCAACAGTGCACATTAAAGGAAAATGTACAGTTAAAATTAGTTCATTTTAAAATTTTTAGAAGTTTCAATTTTAAAAGATAGTAAAATAAAAAGTGTGTGATTTCAGTAATCAAACAGAATTAAGTGATGATGTTAATTTCATTGACAAATTATTTTGAAGACAAACTAATTTTTACTTTCTATTATTTTGATTACAATGATTCATATAAAATTTTGATTTCACTATATTTCTTCAATTCTAAGATGCACTTTCTTTAATCAATTTTTACTTATCCAAAATAGAGGTAGGCCTTACAATCAATAAAATCTTACATTTGTAGTCCAAAACAACCATCAGGACTTATCTATATATTACATTTCATAAATGGGTCTGCAAATGCAGTGTTACAAAAAAATCTTATCTGTCAAGTTAATTCCTTCAATCAAGGAACAATTTCATAACACAAAATTCTGCATCTTCCAGGATAACTCTTTGCCATGTCATCATGCTAAGATGGTAAGCATATTTAGTGTGTATTTTCTCTACAATTTCTTCATATAATTCCTTCAAGAGGCTCAGATCAGATGCCTAAACTGGGTAGGTAATAGTCCTGATCTCAACCTTATTGAGAATTATGATAACTGTATTATGAGAACAAAAATTATAGTGAAAAGGCCTGAAAATAAATAACTGCAGGATTGTAAGAAAAATTTGATATTACAAGCTTGGTATAAAATACCTGAAGAAACTCATTCATTCTATACTAGAGGACTGCAAATCTGTTATTAAGACTCAAGATGGCCTTACAAAGAATTAAAATCTCATTCAACAAGAAATAATGGTTCATGTTATGTCATTCAGGCTTACTTATGCTGTAAACCTATTTTCTTCCATAAATGTGAACTAGTTCTTGTAACTGCTCATTAACAATATTAGTAAGGCTGTGGTGTGAAATAACACTTAAATTCTATATAGCATTATATATAATAAATTGCACTTTTTTTAGTTTTTACAAATGTTCAGACTATAATAGATTATGCACTTCCTGTCTGGTCATCAACATCAAATTCTTTACTTAATACACTAATAAAGGAAATAAACAAAGTATATATTTTATTAAATAAAATATCATATGCTTGTTACAACTTCTGCTAATGTTACTAGCATTTGATTTAGTTTTGCTTTCCTTCCATATAATCATCTACTTTGAGAATCTTTTAATATATAAATATTTTAATAGATTTATCTCTGATAATTTTATTATCTGTATTCCTTCAAAGCAAACACATAATACCTCATTTTTTTATTCCAAATTTTAGACTAACTATTTTGTGTAGATTTTTAAATATTGTGCTTCTATAAATATTTACTAAATTGACAATTGTTTAGATTTTTTTTTTTGTAAATTTAGAAATCTTTGTAAATAAAATACATATTTTTCGACATTTTTTGTTTTGTATTACTTATTTAGATTGTTATTTTCAACTATGTATTATATACACTCACATGCCAAAAATCATAGGATAGCAATATGTAAATTTTGACATTGCATACCACATGATTGCTTGGACAAATGCAAGACTTTTGTCAGTTGTGAGGTGTTGTCTCTTAAGTATGTAAGGTTTAACAGCTGCCAGGCTGATTATAGCAAAGCAATGTGAATTATTGGAGTTTGAACAGGGGAGAACTGGGCACCAGAAAAATGGGATATCCCATTTTTGAAGTTGTGTGAACATTCCATATTCCTTGATCCCTGATATCACATATGTACCAGGAATATCTGATGGAAGGCATTACCACCCACTGTAGACTTCACAGTGGCCAACTATGGTTGCTTAATAACCAGAACCAGCAGCATCTGCCTAAAATTGCCCATAGTAACAGGCTTGCAACACTAGCTCAAACCACATACAAATTCAATGCAGGAGGTACAAGAGACATATGGAGGAGATCAATGCAGCATAGTTTAGCATCCACAGGATTTAAGCAAAGACCTACCAGAGTGACTATGTTGATACCATGATTTAGAACATAGTGCCTCACTTGGACTCATGAACATAGTAACTGAACCCTAGAGGACTGAAAAAATTTGACATAATCTAATGAATCATGCTCTCAGTTGTTTCAGGCTGATGGTATGGTTTGGGTATGGCACATATCTCATAAAGTTATGGAACCAAGTTGTCAACAACGCACTGGTGTGGGGTGGGTTTACATAGCATGAGTTAAGTCCACTGGTCTTGCTAAACACATTGAGTGCTAAATTGAGTTGCTTGGTGACCATTTACAGTTCTTCATAGAGTTCTTGTATCTCCACAACGATGGACTCTTTTAGCAGAATATTGCATCATGTCATCACAGCCAAGTTGTTCATTGGCTTCTTTGTGCTCTCTGAGCAGTAAGGGGCCTAAAACCACAAATAAAAAGAACCCAAGTTGTTCATAACTGGTTCACGCAGCATTCTGAACAGTTCCTGTGAGTAATGTGGTCACCACATTCACCCAATTGAGCACTTATGGGACATGGTGGAGAGATCTATTTGCACCCAAGATCCTGAACCTACAAGTACTAGGGAATTTTTATTCAGACAGCATGACTCAATATTTCTCCAGAAGTCTGTTCACTTGTAGAATTAATGCCACATTGGATTGCTACAGTTCACTTGACTAGAGAGGAACTTACAAAATATTAAGTAGCTATCTCATAACTTTTAGCAGGTGAATGTATTTATAACAATTTTAAATGTTTTGTTCAATTGATGTTTTTATTTGTTTTATTTGTATTAATTTTATTTGGATTTGATATTTTTATCATCAATGGAAAAGACTACTTCATGCCATAAAGACTGTCTGTATTTGTAAGAATAAAATATGAATAAATTATTGTTCATGATTTCTTTTCTAAACTATTATATGTTATCATTGAAATAATTACAAATTTCAATAATTTAAATATGCTACATTGTAAATCTAGTGAAAGTTTTTGAGATATAATATATATATACATATATACACATTACATTAAATTACATATTTGTGATATATAGAATTCATTATTTTAATGCTATACATTATCATTCATGTTATAAATAACAGCCTTATAATCAAGAAATCAATTCCTAATTTTCAAAATTTATTCCCTTGTCAGAAAGATGACTAAAATAACTCAATACAGAACAAAATAAAGTTAAATCAAAGTGAATAAATTTAAAACACCTGAACATTAGAAGGTTTAATATACAACCTCAACAGTGCACATTAAAGGAAAATGTACAGTTAAAATTAGTTCATTTTAAAATTTTTAGAAGTTTCAATTTTAAAAGATAGTAAAATAAAAAGTGTGTGATTTCAGTAATCAAACAGAATTAAGTGATGATGTTAATTTCATTGACAAATTATTTTGAAGACAGACTAATTTTTACTTTCTATTATTTTGATTACAATGATTCATATAAAATTTTGATTTCACTATATTTCTTCAATTCTAAGATGCACTTTCTTTAATCAATTTTTACTTATCCAAAATAGAGGTAGGCCTTACAATCAATAAAATCTTACATTTGTAGTCCAAAACAACCATCAGGACTTATCTATATATTACATTTCATAAATGGGTCTGCAAATGCAGTGTTACAAAAAAATCTTATCTGTCAAGTTAATTCCTTCAATCAAGGAACAATTTCATAACACAAAATTCTGCATCTTCCAGGATAACTCTTTGCCATGTCATCATGCTAAGATGGTAAGCATATTTAGTGTGTATTTTCTCTACAATTTCTTCATATAATTCCTTCAAGAGGCTCAGATCAGATGCCTAAACTGGGTAGGTAATAGTCCTGATCTCAACCTTATTGAGAATTATGATAACTGTATTATGAGAACAAAAATTATAGTGAAAAGGCCTGAAAATAAATAACTGCAGGATTGTAAGAAAAATTTGATATTACAAGCTTGGTATAAAATACCTGAAGAAACTCATTCATTCTATACTAGAGGACTGCAAATCTGTTATTAAGACTCAAGATGGCCTTACAAAGAATTAAAATCTCATTCAACAAGAAATAATGGTTCATGTTATGTCATTCAGGCTTACTTATGCTGTAAACCTATTTTCTTCCATAAATGTGAACTAGTTCTTGTAACTGCTCATTAACAATATTAGTAAGGCTGTGGTGTGAAATAACACTTAAATTCTATATAGTATTATATATAATAAATTGCACTTTTTTTAGTTTTTACAAATGTTCAGACTATAATAGATTATGCACTTCCTGTCTGGTCATCAACATCAAATTCTTTACTTAATACACTNCTCAAAATAATTTAAAAAGACAAATTACAATAAAACAGTTTATTATCCAACTATCAGAAATTTCACAACATGCCAAGGAAGAGAGGATGAAGCAATTAAATAATCAAAATTATAAAGGATTTTAAAATATATATAAAAATGGGGAATATCGCACTTCTAACAATCTCTGCAAGTATGTGGGCTAAATTTAAAGAATTCGTGCTTCTCACATGTGCAACTGTATGTGGCCAGCTCACGTGTCGAAAAACTTTGATTTATTCGTGTACGCACCAGACGAAAAAACAAAAAATATCATGTATCCACAAGCACTTCAATAAATAAATAGAACTGAAACGACACTTTGAAATGTTTTCCCAATGAAAATGAATAATAATAATAATATAATTATAATAAGTTTCAATAAAAATGATAAAATGTAAATTTAATTTTATCATAACGAGTTCGCTTGAATTTCGTTTCTTCTGAGATCACAGCAATGCGCGATGGGTAAGTTAGTATTTTTATATATTTCGATTTTTTAACCAAATGTTCAAACCGTTTTAAATTTGAATTTGTTATTGCATATTGGTTCGATTATAGAACGATTGTAAATGTTCCAGAAAATTGATCAAATTGAAAATAGTTCGTTTAATTTTCAGCAATTCTCATCATTCTCAGTGGTAGGTGTTATATAACAATTACTATGGTTGTTGAAATACTGATTATAAATGGGGTTTGCTTGCCAAACCTCCATGGGCGAAGTTGCAGGTAACAACTAGTATTTATCATAAAATTATCATTATGAATAAATTACATTAATTATAGAAATAAAATAACACATACAATAAAATCCTGAAAATAAAAATTAAATTGAAAAATTTATAATTTATAATAATTAATGTTGAAAAGAAAAAATGTTTATATAAATTTGAACCTTTTATTAATTTTAAACAAATTAGTTCTAATCTTGAAGTTAATATGGTAAGTAATCCAAAACAACTTTTAAGAAAATCTACAAATGCATAGATACAATAGAATTTAAAAGCTAATTCATATATTTCATTTTCAGGTTTAATTGTCTGTTCTGTTTTAAACTTTGTTTTAGCTTTAGAATCCAATAAGTCAAAAACCAAACTCTGATGGATTACATTTCTTATTTAGTCACCTCTACTCGTAACTGTTTTCTTGTGTGATACGCTTCTTGTCTAGTCTTGTGTTCTATTATATGAGCGCTAAGGTGGCTTTTCTTTTTTGCTAGACTTATTATACCATCAGTAAAAGGAGAACAAACTTTAGAATAACTTTTTATTCCTTTGAGAAAGCATTTTGGACAATTATGTCCCTTTTCAACTCCAATGATGGAGTGAAGAAAGAAAAGTTAACAGGATCCTGTTAACTTTCCCACTTACATCTTGTGTATCACCACATCGTGTACAACTCTACTGTAAGTTAAAACAATTTTCTTAGGTTTTTTCTATTTTACGGTGCACCTTCTTCACTCCATCATTCTGCCATTCTCAAAATGTTTTCTATTGATCTTACCGTAATCAAGGTCACATGGTTCCCAAATTTTATAGTCTGTTTTCTGCACTGCACCATGTATACTGGAGTGTTTTTCCAACACTATGTACCATACCATTATGTTTGCATTAAGTCCAAACTTTTTACATATATGTTGTTTGTTTTTCCTTTTGTAAATCATTTTCCAATTTATCATTGATTTTTAGCTTATAACTGTTAACCATAACCATCCATATTTTATCTAATGTCACAACTCCTGCATTTCCATAACCCATGTGTTTCCTGTTGTTCTTTTACAAATTTGTAACATCATGATATTTTTTGTGCAAACTTGTATACATTATGCTAACTTGTATGTAAACATTTTTTCCTATATAGTTGTAACACACAGAGTTGAAAAGGGACATAATTGTCTGAAATGCTTTCTCAAAGAAATAAAAAGTTTTTCTAAAGTTTGTTCTCCTTTTACTGATGGTATAATAAGTCTAGCAAAAAAGAAAAGCCACCTTAGCGCTCGTATAATTGAACTTTTTCTTTATGTAAATAAATTCTTTATGTATTTCAATAGGTTAAAAATTTTGCAATAAATAAAAAGAAAAAATTTGTCATAACCATCTGAAAGAAATTTATATAAAATTTTCAAAACATAGAGGCAGGGGAGAAAGGAAGCAGGGGAGAAAGGAAAGATATATTAAGCAGGGGAGAAAGGAAGATAAAATCAGATATTTTTGCATTGTTAAGTATTAATAAAGTTTTAAGTGTCCTAATTTCTTAGTTATATTTCATTTAAACTCCATGAAGTATAAACTTTTTATTCAAATAAGACTATATAATTCATAAGATATTCTTATGAATTATATAGTCTAATCTGAATAAAAAGTTTATACTTTTATTTAGTTTAAATGAAAGATTAACTTTATACATAAAAACTACATTAAATACATCATGTTTTGTTAAGTAATAATTTAAAATATAAAATGCATCAATACATATATTTTAAATTATAGTAAATATGATAATTGATAAAGTTTAAAAAATTTAATGAATTTACCTTAATAAATGAGAAAACAATTGTTCAAAAGTTGGAATTAAATGACGATCTTTTAATAAAGTCCATTTTTCATTATACATTTCATCTGAATTCTTAGAAGAATTTCCCTTCTGTAAGAGACTTTGATAACAAGCTCCTAAAATTTCAATATTAAAAAATTCAATGTATTTCATTTTCATTATTTTAAAAATAAAATGACTATATTAAACATGCCAAATTTTTCTATATAAAAGTACATTTTCAATTTTATACATCTACTGAACTATTTGTTGCTGAGAGAAAAATATTAAAATAACAATATCCATTTAGTCTAAAATTATCAGTTTAAATCTGAAATTCTTTCTATTGTAACCAAAATATTAAAGCATGAGTAATTCTGCAAAACTTTTCCAATTTCTCTTGCCCAAAAGAAAATGGTAGAAGAAAAAACATCAATAGATATAAAGTCAAACATTAAAGTTGTAAGATTAGCTAAAATTAACAGATGGAAAAATGAAAAGAAGAATATTTAAGATAATCATTAAGGAAAATCTGGTCATTGATAGTACCAAAGTACTAAAAAGGCAAATTTAAGCAAGCATACACAAATGGAATAGGTAATAATTTTGACAAAACAAATTTTAATTACTAAGATGTTTGAAAAGAGAACAAATAAGACTCACACTAAGACAAACAGAAGACAAAAACAATAAGCAACAAACAAAAGAATAGACATAGCTGACCAATAATGAAGTTCCTACCATTTTCATAAACTCCCTGACATTTCAAAATTTTCCAAATAAAAATCTCAGAATTTCCCAGATAAAAGTACAAATTACTATAATAATTTCATAAAAAGTAACTTTTTAATATCATTGTAAATATTAAAATTATAGTTTATATATGATGTTACTAAATAAAGTTTTAAAAACTATGATTTTTTTCTTTTTTTTTTTACAAATATATTCATCTATCTTATAGTTTTTCTTAAAAATTATAAGCAGGATTTTTTAAATGTTCTTTCTAACTTTAAAAGTCAGTCATTTTCCATATAAATTTTTTAAAAATATTATTTACTGATAAAATTTTTGTTCTAAAGATTTATATAAATCAACAATATTGTTTAGCTAAATAATATTAAGCATGTAATAAGTGTTTAGATGAATAATATTAAGAAAGTAATAAAATAAGAAACTTAATAATTTATTTGCCTATAAAAAATGATAATTTGTTACCATCATATTTTAATGTTCAGAACAGATTAAAATATTTTAAAGTTTTTTGAAAATCATAAATTCTTTCACAAAAATTATTTTAATATACAATTACTCTAATACCAAGTAATTTTACAAGTTTTTACATACCTGACATTAGATTTCCCAATAATCTTAATATGTATTTATGAGCCACAAGATCCAATGCTAAATGAGTATCTGTGACAAGTGATAATATATGACTTAATATATTTGATTCAAGATGGCACTTCAATTTTTCTGCTGGAGAGCTATGTAAATATATAAGAATAATTATAAGAATTAATTAGTAATAATTACAAGAGAAAACTTCTTACAATTAAAAAATTTTTTCTTTTACTTACTTAGGAGTTTGTTGTTTTGATACTTGAGAAAAATGATTTGCTATGCAGGCATCTTCACCAAATGTAATATTCCATGCTTCTATATATGTTGTCATAATATATTCTTCTGTTAAGTAATATAAAGTCTGACAGCAACCAAACTGAAATAAAAAATTTGTTTTAACATATCAATTTAATTATATGTTAAAGTGCCAGAATTTACAGCAAAATAGTTTTATAACTTACTGTAAGATATTTATCTACAGAAGTAAGAAGAGTGCAACAAAGTAAATTAATAATCCTTGACAAGGCAGACTCTGTGCTAACAGAGTAAGAGACAGATTTTTCTTGATCAAATGGCATAACTAAAGCATGTACTAATGGTAATATACCAGGATTAAATGCAGTTTGGAATACAGAATTAAGATACTTCATAGTCTTCTCTTTAGTTA
The DNA here is from genome assembly GCF_000671375.1 of Centruroides sculpturatus. NCBI lineage: Eukaryota > Metazoa > Arthropoda > Arachnida > Scorpiones > Buthidae > Centruroides > Centruroides sculpturatus. Next base: position 287,820 of record NW_019384946.1, on the reverse strand, counting down.
ATGCAATAATTGGGTCTTGATAATCATGATCAATTTCAAAAAACATATTTGGGATCATCCTGTGTTTAAAAAAATTAGATGTTAATAATTTTTCTTTACTTACATATATTTACTTATATTTTTTTTACTTACAGATAAAGAAATACATATCATAACTATCTTTTCTTGCTTTCAATTGTGTTATTTTACTACATTATTACATTATATTTATTTAGCCATTTTTATTTGAGTAAAAATTATTTTTTTCATAATTTATTCTCATATATCTTCATTACTTATTAACACACATTTCATTACCATCATTATTCCTTATTACTAAAGCATGACCAAAAGATCAAATGTTAACTTCATAAATGCAGAAGTCAATCACACCATGTTTTGAAGTTTTGTTTAATATATTTATTATATTTTTTGACAGCCAAATCATGCATTTCTTTTCTAATATACCAATGATTAAGATTAGCATTTTATCATAGTGCAATAAAAAAAAACTATAAATAATAACTAAAAATAAAAAATAACTATAAATAAAAATTTCTCTTTCTACCTCAATCTGTTTACACTTTTTTGCAAAAAGAGAAGAGAGAGAGAAATTTTTATTTATAGTTATATTTAGTTTCTTACATTATTTATTGTTTCAGATATTTTGAGTTTTGGGTTGAGTTATGTTAAACCTCAACTACTATCTCAACACTTCCCAGTTACAGCTTCATTTGCATAATTGCATAATCAGACTTATATAATGAATGGAACTGCCCTGCACTAATTTAGGATATAAATATTCTACTTATATTTTTGTAACCAAAAATTGTTAAGCAAAATTATTTTAACAGTAAGTTTGGTACGCAAATAAGCAAGGTATAAAAGACCATTGTAAGACACAGCAAGTTAGCCCTCATTTCTACTGGTTAGTGTACAGCTGTTGAATTGTTAATTTGATTGATTAATTGACTGCTGGTTTTCCTTTTGCTAGGTTCTCTTCCCTAAATGAAATTGTTTCAGCTTTTGAATATTGTAATTTTACAAATTGTACTAATAGTCAATTTTATTGTTGCAAATACTGAATTGAAATTTATATTACAGTAATACCCCGACTTACGCAAACCCAGAGTTACGCGATTTTCAAATCGCGTCGATTCGTCTTTTGTTTCAGTGCCACACAACCCTTAATTACTCACTCCCCCCACACTATTGTTCAGCTTACATGTTCGGATGTATCGCGCGGAATCGACACATACCTACAATTTATTTTGTGTTATTTATTTCTGTGTTTGTTATATCTACGGAGACTTGAGAGACTCTACTATGTCATCCAAACGAAGTAGAACTAAGTCTTCTGCGTCAAACAAGAAAAGAAAAATTTTATCTTTGGAATGTAAAGTTAACATTGGGTACATTCGTAAAGTCGAACGAGTTAAATGAGAATGATGTCATCGTTATTCCTATTTCGTTAGACTTTTCGAACGATTCGTTACTAACGCATTTAACTCGTTTGACTTTACGAATGTACCCATTATTAAAGACTTCGATACAAAAATGAAAATTTGTGAATTGGCAAAGAAGTTTGTTCTACCGGAATTGTCAGTCAGAACAATTATAAAAGGCAAAGAAAAAATTCTCGAAGCTGTGAAAAATGCTCAATCTTTAAATTCAAGCATCATTCGTAAACGTCACAGTATTATCGCTGAGATGGAAACAATGTTAAAATTATGGCGTAATAATCAAGTAAATGTGAAAAATTGTAAAATAATATAGGCCTAATTTGTTATACATATGTATTATCTAAGATTTTATTAAACATTTTTTTCTAAATTATTGTTTTCTTTAGTCTCCGGCCTCAATTAAAAATTATTTGTATGTATTTATATGCGAAATTATACCCCGACTTGCGCGAATTCGACTTACGCAGTTACCGCTCGGTTCCACCTATCGTGTAAGTTCAGGGTATTACTGTATTTCAGTTTTATATTAATTATTGTTGTTATAATATATTTTATTTTATGGTCAAAGTCCAGTACTGGAATTTATGGTTTAATAAGGTTTTTCTACTTTTACAAACTCTGGTACAAGTGTTGTTTCTTTAAAATTTTGAGCTGTGGAGATACATCTTTGATTCAAATTTTAATAATATAAAAATTCAATAAATTTTACAATCATGTGCATTTCAAAGTTTTACAGTTTGTATAAATCTAAATTTTTCCATATCTTCATTAATTCATAAATTAAAACGAAGAATTAAGTAAATTGCTTTTTGCACAAAATTCAAAACTTCAATATTCTGTCTAAATTAATAAAATTTTAAGTTAAAGTATTGCTCATCATTTATTAGATACAACAATCTGATATTGTATATTAATAAATTTCATATCATTTTTACTTTCTCCAATTTTTAAGATTTTAGTTGAAAGAAAATTCTAGAAATGCTTGTCAGATCAATTTTATAATATTTTTTTTACTTTATGAAGACAAAATCAGGAATTTATGTTTATTTCTATGCATAGACTTATTTCAGAGAGATATTTTAATAATTGTGAAAATCAGTGTATAGATTTATATTATTTTTTATAAAATAAGAAAATTTTTTAGAATTAAAAATTAAAATGAAGAATGTGAATTGCATCCAATGGACCAATACATTGATGTATTTAGAATGTTTCTTCTCTAAAACAAAAAAAGAATGTTCAAATTAAATTTATAACATACATATGTTGTATGAAAAAATATTTGATATAACATAACCCTCTCTTACACAAATCAGTAAAAATTATTTCAAATTTTATTCTGAAATTTATTATTATAGCAATAATTACATTATTATTTTATGTAAGCTATTTTTACTTTCCCTGCTGTTATATATAACAGAAGGATAGTACAGTGATGTAAAAATGTAAAAATGATCCCTCCAGATTTTTACATTTTTGGATTCAGGACACCTTGAAATGCAAAAAAATTCAGGCGATTTTTCTGTACATATAGATGTTAGTGTGTGGGGGGGGCACAATTTTGTTCACTCTCTTAAGTTTAATAACAAATGTGTTTTTTTGTCGAAAATTTCTGAAATTTTGCAGGGAGGTTTGTTTATTAGGGGGATTGATGCTATTAAATTAAGGTGCAGGGGGTGAGAAGATAATAGGGGTTGTGAGTATCTCCAGTAGAGTCAGACTTAATGATGATTTTACTCATTATTAGCATTTACAATTTTTTTATAAAACCCATCCCTACCCTCAAAATTAAGCTTTTTGCCATTTTATAATAGTTAAAAATATAAAATTTTTAAAAATAAAATATGATAACAAATGGCATCATCAAACATTGCCGGGAAATTAAGCAACTGGCTGCTGGATTTTTTTTCTTTTCACATGAAATCCANTTATAACAGATAGTGCCACCAAAATTTTAAACGTTGCTGGAAAAGTCGAGCAATGGGATGCTGATTTATTTTTTCTTAATGAAAGTTTGCATTACTATTATATAAATTTGTTAATTTTTTATTTTGCACTTTTAATAAGGATCAGTAAAGCAAAAAAATATCTTAATAAATTAAATTATTATAAATGATACTGCAATTGTACTATTAGTTTGTGTTTCATTTTATTTATTAGTGTAATTTAACTATTTTAATGACAATTTAATTATAAATTAGAGATATTGTTTTAAAATATTATATAATTAATAAAAATTATATGCTTATAATTATTTAACAACATTTTAGCAAACAATATGACTTATACTAATGCACAAAATTATCCTGATATTGGCTTTTTTTAATTCTGTTGAGATATAATGCTGGCCAGCAAACAATTATATGGTTTATTTCTGCATATTTTTCTAATTAAAAATATCTTTTTATTCATTTATAGTGCAAGTCATTTATGTATGTAGACTTTGTTAAGAGTTAATTATTTTTAAACCATTATTAAAATTAAAATTAACTCACTTAACAAATGCATGTGCAACTGCCTGTCTGATTCTGAAATCTTCATCTTCTAGGAGAGGCAAAAAAATGTATCTTAAAAATCTATCTTGATAATCAATTCTTCTTGTTAATCCATCATTATTATTGTTTTCTTTTCTTGATTCTAAAAAATGGACTACTTTGAAGGGAATAACTGAAATTATGTTTACCATCTCCACCTTATAAAATAAAAAATATATTATTAAACATATAATATTCCATAACATTTAACATTATTAAAAGATTAATACAATTTATATTTGAATATTAATATAGAATTGTAAATTACAGAGAATAATTTGCACAGCCCATAGTTAAGATTTGAATGTTAAGATTAAATAAACTAATATAAACACATACAACTAAGTTAAAGTGATATTTAGAAAATTTTCTAATTTGTAAGGATCAATATTTTAAGGATATAAACAGAATTCTATATATGGACAATGACTACAAATTATCAGTTATGACTGTACAAGTATAAAATGCATTTAGAAATAAATTAATTTAGCATGAAAAAACTAAAAATTTATGATACTTGTTTAATTTCTTCACATTTCCATTGTAAATTGTTTATAAGGACATGATAATGTTGCCAGAAATCAGACAAAGCTCATGCAAATGACTATCAAAAACTGGCAAAACAAACTACTGTTTTTGTTTCAAAGAAATGTTAAGCCTAACTTCAGCTTTTAACAACAGGAATTGGCTTTTAATATAATAAATCTGTAGAAAGAGCATAAAAAATGGGAATATAGTTCTTAATACACAAAAAAGATTGCAATATTGACATAAAAACAGCCACAAATTTTCTTCAAATGTAGCCCAATTGTCAAGAAACTGCAGAATCTGGCAACCTCTTCTGTGTCTATTTGAAACCATCCATAATCATTGAGGAAAGTAATGCTTATAGATAGAGCTAGTGTCCTCAATCGCTCCTAAAATGATATTTGATATAATCTATCACAATATGAATGGCCAGAATTTGAAATAAAGGAAATTTTATCAGATTTCACAATTTGTTCATTATATGGTATAATAAATTCCATAAACTGAAAATTCCATAAATCTCCAATATTTTCTGGAGATTGTCAGTTGTTTGATATAGAGAAGTTCCTTACAGAAAGAATTTGAAATTTTGGATTTTTTCTGTACATGTTTTTACATTAGATGTATAAATTTATGTAATAGTCAATTTCGTATATCATTTTTAATCATATGAGTATTCTGTTTAATATGGAAACAAAAAATTGAAAATTAAATATTTTTGTGGATGAAAATAATGCAAAATTATGATCAACTAAACTTGACAAGTTATGATCTTATATTTTATATCTACATAAACTCAGTTTTTAATAATCCAAAAATTTATCTTAAAATAATCTATCAGTAAGTATTTTAAGGATTTTGTGTGTTATAAAGAATCTACTAAAATCTTATACAATTTTAATAAATTCTTGCATTATGTATATTAAACACACTTATATAGTAGAATTTCCTTGTAATCACATTGAGACTTGTCTTCACTGATAATTACCAACTGATAATTTTATGAAAGATAAATAAAACTACAATTAGTGAAAATTCTGTTTTTATTGACTTTAAAAGAACTTGTTAAAACATTTAGAAAATATTTAATTTAAATATTTATTACTTATAATAATAATTATTGTTAATTAATAATTAATCCAGTATTGTTTGTTTTTTATTTGTGTTTTTGTAATATGATCTTTAACAATTGCTAAAATATAATTGAGGTAATACATGTTAGCAATTTAATTATTTGTTTGCAATACAATAGTTTAACATCTAATGTTTAAAACACTATTAATATTGATAATATTAACTGATGATGATGATGCAATATCAACCATGTGCAGAAGTTTAAAGTGCAAAGAGACATCATCAAATAAATAAGCATTTTTAAGCTAACTAAAGCCAACTCTGATTACTATAAGCAAAGTCTTATAAGTGTAGTTTGTATTATATATATAAGCATAAATTTTATGTTTTAATGCTTGCTAATGCTCTAATGCTCTAAGCTTGATAGCATTAGCCAACTGTTAACAATAGCCATGATTACAACAAACACAAAAGCAAAATATAATAAGCAAAAACTATGTAAAATAACATAATTTTGACAAGTGTGTTTTTTTTTTGTAAAATAATCAACAAAAACTCTCAAGTTATTATATTAAAATTAGAGAATTTAACTGTTTTAAGATTCAAATTTTAGAAATTCTATTTATTAGTATAATAAACAGAATTATATAGATTATTATACTAATAAACAGAATTTCTAAAATTTGAATCTTAATATATATATATATATAAAAATGGACGTGTGTGTCCCTATATTTCACTTTTCAGCCAAAACTACACATCGCACATGAATGGTGTTTGTATGTGGTAGTAGCCCCAAGTCTCCATTCGTGCACTATGGTGGTTGCATCTCGATAGCTATAAGGGTGCGGGAGATATGGGGGCTTAAAGTGGTTGACTTCGAAGATTTTATATTTCGATTTTAAAATGTTTGAACTGTTTTAAATTCGAATTTGAATTGGTTCGATTATAAAACGATTGTAAACGTTCCAGAAAATTGATCAAATTGAAAATAGTTCGTTTGACTGGACGTAAAAATTCTCTAATTAGTCTGGAAACAGGGGACCTAATTCTTGCATTCTGTGCTATAAGGGTGTGGGAGATAAGGGGTTGAAAGTGATTGACTTCAAAGATGTGTAACAATGGAAGTGTCAACAATAGAAGTGTCAACAGTAGAAGTGTTAATAGTGGAAGTGTTAACAATGGAAGTGTTGAGTAACAATGGAAGTGTGAATATAAAGCGGCATACAAGATTTACAGGCGGTTTTTTGCATTTTTGCAGGAAATCGAACATATTTTTAGACTCATGTAAAAATTCTCTAATTAGTCTGGAAACAGGGGACCTAATTCTTGCATTCTGTGAAAACGAGTAAAATTGGCTATAATGTAATTCTCTTAATATTCACTATCGTTACTTTTTGCCCAGCAAAGCGGGTCTTTGCAGCTAGATTCTATATTACTTAGAAAAACATCTTTTATATACAAAAAAACTATATTACATACAAATAAAAACCCAGCAAAGCGGGTCCTTGCAGCTAGTATATTATAATGATCAATCATACAGCTAGAAATTTATTTATTTTTATGCAATAATTTAATTTTCTTAATAGATAACTTCAAATAAAAAGATAGGAAGTAATGTTTTATTTTTTCTTATTTACAAATTGAATTAAATTTTAAGTAAAAAATAAAATATTTTTAATGTTATAAAATAATTTGAGAGAGTTAGTTAAAAAAAAACTAATAAATTTATTATTTTGTTAAGTATAGAGTAAAATATTCACCTTAACAAGCCAATAAGGATTATTTTTTAATAATAATAAAGAATCGAGAATTTTAAGTCCTAAATATCCATAAACTGATTCAAGAATTATGGGTAGGCAATGTTTGACAGCTGTGAGCCCCAATTTGCTGGCAACAGCAGACTTGTCTTCAATAACATCTAGTAATTTCTCTATTAATTCTTCTAAACTTGGAATTGCTGTAATCAAAGTCATAAATATTCATTTTCATCTTTATAAAAATAAGAAAATCAATTTACTTTACCTGTTAAATCATTAAATTCATTTATCCATTTGTCCCAAGAGCCACCAACTTTTTTCAGAGAAAATTTTATAAAAATTCCAAGAAGTAAAGCAGTGTGTCCTTTTAGATGAGGGTCAGAATGACTACTATATTTTAATATTTCCCATATTTTCTGGCAATCTGCTAAAATTAGAAAATTTTTTGTTAAAATTTAAATGAAATAAAGTGATTGAATAAAAAAATTATTCAATTATGTTAATTTTTAAATAAATAAATTTAATGATTAATAAGTATATTTCTCTGACAGCAAAATCAAATAGTTTTTAACTATTTATTAGATTTCGCTTTATCTATTCATTTTTCAAAATTACACAATTCATTTACCACATAAACTGAGTCAATGTGTGATGGACACCTAGGTCCTCCACCATCTTGTAAAGCTAACTTTAAATACATGCTAAAAATGTTATCTATTCAGTATCCTAACATAATAGATAGATAGAACATAAAGATATTCTTTCTTCTGGAATAGAATGCAGTTTAGAAAAATTTGGACAGCCTGAAAACCACCTGGCACGCACACACACACACACATCCCACCAGTAGTCCATAAATCATACTTTGAGAATCACTGATCTGTAATATTGATATTAATAATGTGTTAGGATAAATTTATTCAATATTTTTAGTGCAGTCATTACAAGCTTCAAAACATTTCTCCAATGCTTTCTCCAATTCAGAAATTTCAGGGATTGAATTGTAAAATTTTCTTTCATTCATCCTGTATGAGTTTTATTGACTCAGTATTTTTCTTTCTGAAGTTTTTTTTTTTCAGTTTTGGGTAAAGAAAATCATTAGGAACTAGATCAAGAAATATAGTTAAATTAGTTGAGGAAGAATAGCAATTCCATGTTTTACCAGATAAATAATGATTGTAATGACTATATGTGGCCTGATGTTGTCATAATCCAATTTTTCTATACTATTTTTCAGGTTGTTTCAAGTAAAATGCTTTGCATAACTGTCATAAATACATTAGCCCCTTGTAATATCTCACATATTGAGAAACAAACTAAATGATGGATAAATACACCAATTATACCATACCATGTGATATACAGTAGAGCGTCGTTTATCTGAATCAATTGGGGACTGGGGTTATTCAGATAACTTATTTTTTGGATAACAGATTATGTACAAACAAATATAACCTATCCTGTGTTGAAATTTTTCTCCGTTGCGTGTTGCTTCACGTTGAATTTTCATCGATGTTAAGCCTAACAAACTTTTTAAAATAATAATCGTGGCTATTGTATTGTTAAAAATTATTTCTTTATTTTGTACAAACAAAATATATATATTGAAAAATATAAAAACCAAAAAATATATACTTTAGAAGTTGATCTAGTATCAAAAACGTTCAATTCAGTACCCCACACAGTCCTCAGAAAAACACCACACAAAAGTGCCAGTGCTGCCAGCTAAAACACACACACCAACAAAAAAAATATTGGAGTAGCCCAAGATATAGCCAAAGATTGCAGCACCACAGCACTAGCGAAAATTTAAATTTGGCGACTGGAATTCTTTCGGATAACCAACTTTTGAATAAACGACGCTCTACTGTATCATCATTTCATTTATTAGATGATGATATATCAGATAGTGGGACATAACTGATATTTATCCATGTTTTGATCTCCATGTAGGCTTGCTTTAAGTGATTGTATTTAATACAATGATACTTTCAAGATAATATTTCTTTGATAGTAGAAATTTAATGGCAACTGATTTTTCTTAAAAATTATTGACTAAAGCTCTTTTATATTTGGAAGACAAAAAAGTGTTAATGAACAATATAAGAAGGGACTACCTATGTGTGTGTATATATATAATCTTCTCAACTTTTTCTATTTCACATTTTTATTTTTTTATTAATTTTATCTTCCTTCTTTATTTATGGCATATAAAATGTTGTTCGTTAGGTGTATTAATTTCATATTACTTTCATACATTCATAGTTTTCTTGACAGTTTTTAATATATTTTTTTCTATTCACTTGCTATTTCTTTAAACAAGATTTTCATGTGATTATATCTATTTTATGTATCCATGTTTGTGTAATTTTTGATTTTTAAATCTAAATATTAAATAAACTATTAATAACTGTCTGTTTCCTAATTATCTTTTTATGTTTTGAAGTGCTCTTTTTTGCAAAATACAACACTGTAATATGGTCACTAACAATTACTAGAATACTTCTTGAGTTATTTAATTTGACTTTAAAACTTTTTTCCATCACAATATAGTCTATTATATTCTTATATCTCCTAGCATTTTCCATAAATATCTTATCCTCTTGCATTCTATGAAAATTCTGTTAGCAATAACTAAATCATGATATTCTTAATCTGTATCACCTTACAGTTTTTCATAAACAATTACTTTCCAATCATCCATTAAATTATCATATCCTTTTAACACTCATGGCATTTCTTCTGTTTAAATAAACAGGATGTTTGTAAATGATTGAGTACATTTCGTTAATGAATTATAAATAAATCAAACAACTTAGGAAGAAGTACTAGATATCAAATCATACAGCAACTAAAACAGTTTTTTTTATCAAAAATTACTCCTCTTTATAAGACGAGTAATTTTTGACAAGTATTTTTGATTAATGAAATGCACTCAATCATTTACAGTCATCATATTCAATATTCTTGCAATATTGCTGGTATTAAATTACACGGCACTTGCAGTAATATTTTGTAATGTTTATATTACATCAAAAAATATAAAGAAAAATATATTTTACCATGTAGATATTATTTTGATACATAAATACATTTTTATATTTTACATGCATTTCATATATATTTAGTAAGTGAAAATATCTTGTCATACAGCAAAATATAAAAATGTTACAATAAACTAAGATATAAGTTGAAAAATTCCAAGAAGTAAAGCAGTGTGTCCTTTTAGATGAGGGTCAGAATGACTACTATATTTTAATATTTCCCATATTTTCTGGCAATCTGCTAAAATNAATTTACTGTAAAATTTTAATTGAACATGTCAAATTATCTCTGATAATTTTATTTTAATATTACACAAATGAAGTTAATGTGTTGGCCTACTAATATTTAAAAATTGATAGACATTATTATAAACCTACTACACTAACAATATTGCATCAAAATTGTTTTAGCTTATATAAATATAAAAAGTTAATTAAATTTCTATTTTAGAAAATTATAAAAATCATATTGAAGTAAAACATTCTTTGGAAAGATTCAAAAAGAACTATAACAAAGCATCTTTTTCTCAAATAAAAAAAAATAAAAATGTTTTCAAAATTTTTCAATTGACAAAGATGAAGATGATTATGAAGATACTAACAATAACAATAAATAATAATTGTATTAGTATATAGAAAAATGTTAAAAGAAACACAAAGAATTGGAGAGAATAATAAAAGCTCAAAAAATATTTTCTAAAACATCATACCTAAACATATATTAATATATACACCACTGAACTAAAAACTGTTTTAAGTTATGCAGTTCAATTATATTAAAAAAAAACAAAACATCTAATAAGTAGATACATAAAATGAATATAATCTTTTGTTTTACTTGAAAACTTTTTGCACCTAAAAAATATATTTTGGATTATTTTTCAATTCATTACATACATGCACGCGCACACCTTTATATATATAAAATGATAAACTACTTTAGACAGTTTTATGGAGTTTTAAGATAACTATTCATTAATAGTTTATACTGTTTTATAGTTTTTGAATTAATGTTGGTATTATAAGCTACAAAGTAAAATTATTATTATAGTAAAAACACATTTAGAAAATTCATAAAAGTAAATTATATTCTTATTACAAAAATTACAGAAATCAATTTTAAATAACTAACACAAATTCAATAATAAATAATAATAATAATAAAAACTTTTACTTACTCATACTAGGAATATCTTCAAAAGTATGAAGTGGAAGAAAAAATGATTCTGGATAGAGTGCTAAAATGCTACTCATACAACTTAGTGCTAATGCTTTAATACTGACTCTAACTTTCTGATCTGGAATTAATCCATCAGGTGATCCAGTTAATAAAAATGTGGAACATAATAATCTGCTGCAATATTTTAATGGAACTTCATTATCTGTAAAGTTTCCTATATTTTCTACCTAAATTTTCATAATATTAATATATTAAAAAAATATTTTTTTAAATATTTTTAATAATTATATTAACAGTATTAAAAATTCTATTTCTTTTTACACTATAATTACCATATTGGCCCAAATACAAGCTATCTTTCACTGTTAATTTTATTTTACATACAAAAAATTATCAATTTGCATTAAAAAAGTTTGGAATGACATTGAAACAATACTTCATCACTGTCATTTTCATCAGAATTTTAATTGTCATCATTCCTGTTTCCTATTTCATTGATACTGTGGTCTTTAGCCACTTTGAACACTAAATCATCCACTGTTCTGTTGAAGTTGTTGCTAACACATTAAATAAAGCCCCTTATACTTATGTCTTTGCCAACAATCTTTCATAATTCTACTACTGTTCTCACAAAAGTAGGTGAAATTTTTATTACTTTTTATTTAGGCAATTGATTATTAAAATTAGTCACATTCAATTAAATTTCTTTTCAAATATTCAAATAGAAATAATAGAAATTATTCAAATAGAAATAAAATATTTTTTCAAATTTACATTTAAATATCTAGAAAGTAATCAGCATAAATGATTTTTTATTGCTTTCATCACAATTTTTACAAATTGCATTTAAATTGTATCTTGTTGATCAGAAAATTGTACTCAAAGAATTTGTTTTATAGGAAGAAAAATAAGCATCAGATGCCTGTATGAGACAAATTGTAACTTATTACAGTAGAGCATCAATTATCCGAAACAATTCCGGACTGGGGTTGTTCGGATAATCGATTTTTTGAACAACCAATTATGTATGAAAAAATATATTAACCTATCCCCAGGATTTGAAATTCATTCAAATCCTGGCACATCCTTAAGTACCATGTCATGGTCACGACAGTGCTGCCAACTAAAACATGTACACCAATAAAAATAATATTGGAGTAGCCCAAGACATAGCCAAATATTGCAGCACCATGGCACTAGCAGAAATTTAAATTTGCCAACTGGAATGCTTTCAGTTAACTGACGTTTCAGTTGATCAATATTTGGATAATCAATGTTCTACTGTATTTCCTTTTTGACAATATCAATAAAAACAAAATTAATAAAAGTTATACAGCAAAATTGAGACATTGTTTTAGGCAGTAGGTAGTAGGCTGCCCAACATATACATCATACCAGAGGAAATAGGCTTACTTGCAAATTTCACAAGTATTCAAGAAACTATACTTATAGTTTTATGCCTAGCGAAAATGAAACCAAATTGCTAATTTTTTTAATGTCTAAAATACTTTTTATAAAGTCTGAAACATATAATCATATTGAATACATAATTTTATGATTACAATAGAAATTACAATTTAGAAGAAAATAAATTTTGCAGTAAATTTTCAGCAACCTCCAACCAAGTTTTGATGGTCACTCAATTATTAGACTCTCCTAGGAGTAAAATAAAAATTTTTCAAAGTAAAATTTCCATAGAATGACTGACTCTTTTGAAAACAATACAATAGCTGATTATTTACAATCATGCCAAAAAATTCCTACACATAGTTTACAAGCTATGAGCATGACAGGTCACAACTTGGCTGGTGTTTCGCATTGCTAAACAATTGATGTACTGAATCTTAGTATTAGTTTAACTCTGTACAATGTGTATCACACACAGTTATCAAAATTGAAGAAAACTTTAATAGGATTTGAATATAGGTAGAGAGCAATTTTTTGATGCTTTAAAATTGGGAATAACATTGACTAATATTTGAGCCAATATAACATTGTTATTTTAAAATGTATATCTTATATAAAAACATCAATTTTATTATTTGTTGATTAGATATAAGAATTTTCAAATATAAAGAAAATTTTAAATATAATGAGATTATTAATAATTATATTTTGTACAGCTATCTTTTGTTTTCATAAAATCAATGAAATTTTTAAATTATTAAATTATAATTGAAAATTTGTAATCAGCACTTAATTCTCTTCAAGCTCTTTTGATTTATCTGTAAGACAGCAAACACAGTAAGATTTTTATAGTTATCTTAATTATATACATTAATATTTTAATTGATTAATTCTGTTTGTATAGTATGTTTTTTAATTAATTAAGTGATCCAGTAATAAACAACCTTTAAAAACTTAATTAATTAATTAAAATTTGTTCAACTTATTTATGTTTTTGAGACCTCAGATATTGCATTCAAATTTCTCTTTGAACAAGGATTAAAAAACATATTCCTTAGAATGACCAGTTCATTTTTATACATAATTAAATGATTCGAAAATCTAATTTTAAAACATCTATCTGCATTTGCTGGATAAAAATCTATCTTTTTTAAATGGAAATTATAACAATTATTAAATATTTATACATTCCTTACTTAAATATTCTTTTAATACAATAGACTCACTTTATAATGTAACTTGTCAAAAATGAATGTTATATCAAATTTTCTAAATATTTTCTGATGACAGGAAAATGCTAATGATATCATACAATTTCTCTCTGAAGATTTAAAACTATCTTTTAAAATTATATTATTTGAAGTAATCCAAAAAAAATTAATAAAAAAAAAGCAGAGAAAAATATCATTATCTAAATTTGTTTTTAATAATTAAATGACAGTTAAATTAGAAAAAGATAAAAGCAAACAAACAAAGAACAGTTAAGCTGAATGTCCATACATATGATTTCAGCATGCAACTTAAATACTTTCTGCATGTGTGGTTAGAAAACTGAACAACTAAATTGTACAGTTAGGCACAAATTAGGTGCTCAAGCTAGACATATTGGTTCTGGATAGATGTTTGAGCTGAATATGGATGTTAATTAAGTGAATCAGACACAGCTAATTAGCAATAAATCAGTGGTTCGACATTTTCTACAAAATGGCTTGGTGGATAAATACATCACTCAGAAATTAATAGAAGAATTTGGAAAGTATAAAGATGAAAAATAATAAAAGTAATAATAAATAGACTTTTTTTTGTTTTTCTTTTTTTCTACAAAAATGGTTAAAAATTTTACATATCTAATTTTAAAAAGTTTATAAAAATTAGAATTGATTAATGAGTATTAACCTATAAATGTGTTCTAAGATAATCATGTCATTGTCATCCATCTTTGATTTACTTTCCTTTCCACCTGTTGTGAATCATATAGTGCAGCGATTCCCAACCCAGGGTACATGATAGGTTGTTTAGGAGTACAGAAAAAAGTTAATTATTATGGCAGAAAAAATAATATATTATGTATTACAAATTAATAGTATTAAAAAATTATTAGGTAAAAATTATTCCTTGCAACAATCACAAACTTTATTATACATTTCAAAATGCAAAAATAGAAATAAAAACTTATGCTGCCGATTGTACAACGCAACAGATCAATAAATGCTGCGCAGTTGGTCAATGGTAGTGAGGATACTATTATGTGTGATTAGTGATTATGCTACAGACTTTTGATGGTGGGGTGTGTTACCGTTATTATTATTATCTCTCAACAATATCCCCACGTGTTGTTTGAAAAAAGTACTCTTTTGTTTATAAAAAGTATTTTTTATTGTTAGCAAGAAAAGGACAGAGCCAGTTTCTGCAGATTTTCTCTACAAGCAGTAATTTTTTTCATTAGTTATTCAGTATTTTTATTAATTTTTTATTGACAAGACTGTCTTGTTTATAAAATCGTACTGCCTGCTGTGTTACCTACCATCTTAGAGGTATGAAGGAGTACATGTCAAAAGCTGCAATTTGGCACAAAGTATTAGGTGTCCAAATCATGCGCACATAAAAAATCCAGACTTGTAGGTACTCAAGGGACCGAGAACCAAGTCAAAAAAATTCAAAATGGTGACACTCTACAAACAGGCAGTGCGAGATTTGCACATGCGTTGCTCATTGGGAAGTTGGAAATGCCACTGGGATATGCTAATGAAAAAAGGTTGGGAACCGTTGATATAGTAGATCAACTGTGAGAATTGTGCAAAAGTTACATAACTATATGCTAGCTTGGTGCAGAAAAAATGTTCATGTGCAGCTTTACTAGAATCTATGGATACACTTGCTTTTTATTATTATAAGAATTATCATTGTGCCTTAGAAGAAACTGTAACCTTTTCATACTTGTGTATTGTAACTTTTACATTTAATTCATTATCAAAATTGTATTTAATTATACAGTATTTTTATTTCTAATAAAATGCATAATACATGTAATTTTAACATTAAAAGGTTTTAAAATGTTAATGCATTTTTTCATCTAAAAAGATGGTTTGTTTTTATTTCCACATTTGTAGATTGAATGTTCAAAAGGCTGCTATAACAAAATTCTGACCATATACAGACTTGTAATATTAATAATATTAATAAAAATAAATAGCATCAGCTATTGATCAGCTTATCTATTGGTCATTATTATTGTGATGAATCTACTGTATTAATAAAGTAAAAAAATCAAATTATTCTGTTCATTAAATAAAAAACAAAAAATAATCAAAAATTACTAATACCATTTTTAATATTTATGTTTACAAAAAAATGCCTTGATAAAACAGAACTAACTTTAAAATCTTCCTTTGTTCCAGGAGATGAAGATAGTGAGGTAAATTCCCATTGACCATTTTTTTCAAAATCTTCATCTAATAATTTCTCATCACTTAAACCTTTTCTCAGTTTAAACGTGCTTTTGACACTAATGCTCTGTTCTGAAAAACAAAAAGAGTTATATTATTATAATTTCAGCAGTTAAATTTTAAAAAGGTATATTAATATTCTGTAAATGACTTACTTCTAAATAAAATAACTAAATTTCTATAGTACATATGTTATCTTTATTTACAACCAGTAAAATAAAATGGGTAAAAATTTTACATATCTAAATTAACTAATTTTAAAAACTTTATAAAAATTATAATTCAAATAATGAGTATTAACCAATAAAACAAAGAAATATATTTTTCTTGCTGTAATTAAAAAATTTAATCATTTTCAATACTTTAAGCTTAAATGAGGAATCCTTATTTTATTTATTTGTTGATTATCAAACTATAATTCTTTATTTACTATTATTTAGAAACTTGCTATTTAAATAGAAAGATATAATACTAATAATATACACACAAGTGAGCATTTTATATCTTACTATGTAAAGTTACTGGTGAAGATCCTTCACTGTAACTTCCAACAGTTACATTAGAATATTCTGATCCATCTTCTGCTTCATCTTCAGGTGAAAGGCAACTTTCTTCATTTATGTAATTTTGTGAAGGATTATCAGCAAATACTTGATCCTCTAAATTGCATGTTCCTAAGCATTAAAAAATAAATAATTTTAATCATATTGATTAATATCACGACCATCAATAGCTTGTAGGGAACCTGGGGGTAGAGTGGACCCTTTTTGTATTTGAAAAATGTAATACATAGAATGTTTCTTTATTAATAAAAATCAGTCTTAAAGATTTTATTTTCTATTCATAAAAATAACATTAATTTGATAGGGGTAAGAATCACTAAGGGCTTCCTTTTCTCTAGGCCCAGGAAAAAATTTTCAACTATTTCCCTTCCTTTCAATCACACTGATTAATACATTTACAGTTAATTGAAATTAAACTTACTATTAATATATATATATATATTCTAATACAGTTAATATTTCTTACATTTAAAATTTCTAAAAAGAAATCTTTGTTAATATCATCATATATATGATTAAATTAATTTATATTTTCTCAGTTTTAATAGTTTCAATCTCTTACAGTATAGTGTGTATTTCATTTTTATACATTAATTTTGTTATTGAAAATATAGGAATGTTAAGTCATCTTAATTCATATATTACAGATTTAAATTTTAATACTACCTTTTTCTATTTGTAAATTTGTTAATTCAGTTTCATCTTCTAATGCAGCTTCATCCTCAACTGTACTTTCTGGAATCATACCTCCTTGACCTTTATATTAATAAAATTTTATATATATACATTAAGCATTTTACAAATAAAATATTTTACCTGATAAGTTTGAATACTTACTTGCACACCGTGATTTTAAGTCAGGATCAATGGTATAAATTTGCGACTTTGATATTCCTACAGGGTCTAGCAATAAAGGAATTAATTGTTTTGGTGGTGAATGTAAAAGTTGATGGAGTGCTTCTAATGTTGCTGTAATCACATTGTGATCATTATGATGTGTATAAAATAATAATAATTCATAAACCTAATTAATAAAAACATAATATTCATAAGTGTGAGATAAAATAGATTCAAAAATTTTTATTTAATAATGTACAAACTTGAAGAAGCTGATCAACACTTATTCCAATATTTTCCTCTTTTTGTCTCACACCAATACTTCCTTTCAAGACAATTTGTCTTTCTTGATCACTTAAATGAGGTATTAGATGACGTAGGCACAGAAGTACACCAAGAATAATATGTACAGGTTTCTCTTCTTGAACAGGAATTACATATTCTATTTCAAAAATGAAAACATATACATTAAGTAAGCAAAATCAATAATTAGTTTAAAGAACATTAATACAAACTTTGTAAATTTCATCTAATAAAACTTTGAATTAAACAGATTGATAGATTACAGTGAATGGAGTTAGTGTAACTTTTATATATGAATTTTTTTAGATCATATAATCTTTCATTATCCAAATATTATCATATTCACTATTCTATCATATTAACATAAAGTATTTTTCCAACCCGTTAACTTTATTTTTTTAAACTTTGATTTCATAAATCTAGTCAGTCATTAACTGATATTTTTTTTGTTTAAACAAATAAATCTGTCAATTTCTGTAACCTTCAGTAAACTTTTTAAATATGGAAATTTATACTCCAAGTATATTCTGTTTCTATAAAAAAAATGATCAAAGTTGTTTTGATTATAAAAGTAGGAAAGTTCTTTAAAGAACTGTTTTAATTTTAGCATTACAATTTTGAGAATGTTGATGATAAAATTTAATACTTATTATTACTATTAATATTACATAATTCCATTTCATTTTTTATATATGAATTTAAATGTTTCAATTCATTTCTTTATTAACTAATGTTTTATTTATCACTTCATTGTCATTTTGAATTGTTCCATTAAAATTTTATTTTAATTTACTTCATTAAGTAAATAAACTTAAAATCTTACTTATTATAAAAAATAAATTGCAATCATATAAAAGTATTTACCTAGTAATGAAGACAATAACCATACAAAAAATGTAGTTGGTTTACGTGAATGTTGGCATATATGAATTAAAATGGATGCTGCTGTTCTTCTTATTGCAGCAGATTCAGAAACCAAATTGGGAAGAAAAGCTTTTAACAATAGCTGTTATAATAAATAATTAAAAATTAATTATTGCTTAAACATAATTTACTTAAAAATCATAATTATCATTACAATCATCATGAAAGCATTTAGTAATATTAAAATAAACATTTACAAATTAAATAAAGCTCAGAAAAACAATGACATAATAAAATGTAAAAAACTAATCCAATACAAACTAAGTAATTTATTTTATAGTTTTCAAATATTTATATATATCAAGTTATACATACATACAGAGAAAAAGCACAAAAATAACACTAGAACTATTTTAAACCAAACAAACTTTCTTTATAATTAATATAAGTAATTAAAATAGATTTATTATTTGTATATTCATTGTTGTTGTAATTGATTTATTCCATTACAAGGGATGATCATTTGATTCATGGAATAATGCTAGATTTGTCCCTATTGTCATCATCTAAATCTTCAGATTTGCCATGCTCGAAACGATTTCCTTTGATCTATACATACATCTGTCATGTATCATATGTTTTCTGGAATCCATTTTTAGATAGATGTTGAAAAATTGAAGTTGTGGTTATGTATATCTTCTGATCAGATACAAAGCATTTATATTTTAAAACTTTCCACAAGAACAAAAACAAAGAAATCAATTGAGCTATACAAGTGATTTCTTTGGACTTCAAAAACAAGTTGGTTAAAATCATTAATAATTACAGAGAATAAAGTTAACAATTAATTAGAATATTCAAATTCCTTGAGAAGTCAGATCACAGAATAAGTTGATCTCTATATTACTGTAACATGATTAGAATTTCTGATAGCAGAGAGAGACACTAGGTCTTCATTCTTGAACTGTTCACAACAGCGACCAATTCAAGAATGATGATCTAAGGTCTCTCTCTCTCTCTCTCTCTATTCAAACTCATAAGAATTACATACAAGAAGTATTCAAATATCTGGCTCTCAATCATGCATTCAAATACTTCCATCTTTTGTTTGAATCACATTGGATTAGTTTAAATTAAACCTAGTAATGAGCTATTTCTTACATATTGTATGTAATAAAAGTAATTTTATTATAAAAATAAACATAACTGTATGACATTTATATAATATAGTTTAAAAGTATAGTATACTTTGGTTTACACAGGTTTGATTGTATATTAATTGAGGATGAGAAAGCCAAATGTAAATAAAGTGGGTATAATGCGGGTAATACATTCAGTGTTATAGGAAATCAGATTATCGAGACATGCATTATCAGACAATTTTGTGCAAGTTTAAACCTAGGCCTAGAAATTGAAGAAGAAAGCATATACCTCTGAAAGACAAAATCAGAATTTTGTATGAGTACTAGTTGCAATTTTTCATCATGATATACAAATTTGCATTACAGGGGAGTGCATTATACCAGAGTTCACTGTATAACCACACAGTTCATTTTCATTGAATTTTTCAGATCTTATCTTGCTCACTAATAAATAGCTGATAATCAAAAATCTAATGGCAAAGTCAAATTATTATCATATATATATATATATATATATATATATATAGAATAATGTTTATTTAGTCACACATTCTTCTTAAAAAGAATAATGATAATTTCCTATTATGAGTATTATAGAAATTGTCTTAATTTTATAAAGCATCAAAGAGGGATTTTTTTTTCTTATTTCACTAGAAAACTTTATAAAAATAAATATAAACAGAGAAAGAAGAAAAATATAAAAAGTATTATGAGACTCGGCAGTGTTTATTAACCTACAGTCTGACCTAAATCGTTAACAATACTATTTTATCGAGTAAGTATCAAATTTCACACCTGGGAGTTAGTCACTCAGCAAGTTCTCAGTCGCAAAAAGACACTTTCACATAACCTTCCAACCTATTATTGCAAAGTTGTCAAATGAATATAGCTACAAACAGATTTTCCTCAGTCGCAGCCATTCCTCTAACAGAAGTCATCATCTCCGTGCCTCCTATTTGGATTAACTTCAACCAGACTTATTATGTACCTCCTATTTGGATTAACTTCATCGCCTACCGTACTTTTTAAGTGCCTAATATAACGTCGGACTAACAATAACTTAGACTAACGTCATTGCCAGAACCAGAACCAGAACTTGGATTATTAACCTCAAGACCCTTATTATCAACTATTCAAGAATCAACCAACTCCAGGTATTTATTGCCATGCAAACTATTGTAAGCTCTCTCTCGAGAACGGTCATTTAAACCTTACAATCAAACTATTGACATATTGTAAGATATGTATTTCCTAGCGTTACCTATTAAATGGTTGTTATGTTAATCTAGTCTCTGAAAGAATCACTTCCGGTGTGCTGTTTCTCACTCCCTCCATCCAGAATCTGATCACTCCATTATGCGACCACTCGCGTGACCTAGTTAGGTTTCTGTGTCAACTGAGACGCGGTGGTGTCATCCTGACAAGGCATCGAGGAGATGCCGACCCTCTAGTCACAGTATAATAATATGTTTGGACAATAAAATGATGAAAATGCTTGAACAAGGGAATAGAAATCAATATGAATGTTTTTCTACAAGTGGTTCAAATCTCATGTAGTTTATTGTGAATCTATTCATACTAGTTTTGCTAAACATTCATTAGCCATTTTTTAATGATTGATTTTAAAATTATTATATTCAAGTAGTATTAAATGCACAGGAGAAATCAGGCCTGATTTGAAAGCTATGTCAACTGATTCATTCCCTATAATACTAAATGTATTATGGGATCCAACAAAATTTTATAAAGAAATTCATTGTTACAGAAAAATGACAAATAAATTTATAAATTTTTGCTAGAACAAACTGCTAATTGGATTTATATAAGAATAAAGTCTGAGTGAGAACATTTTTATGAATCAAGTGAAATTATACAATGACAATGAATTTTTTCATAAAGGATTGTGAAGCTAAATAAATAGTATGGATCTCACATAGAACAATAAAGCATAGAGTAATAAAAATGAAAGCTGATGTTGATATCTGATCTGCTACAATTTCACTAAAGATCATGGCAAATCTAATATAATTCTTATATTTTCATCTATCTTACAGATAAAAATGTAGTCAATGTATTTCTACACTAACAGTTGATTAGTCAACTGTTTGTAGAAATGCAGTCTAGATACTAACATTAAAACATTGATCATTTATAAAATGAAATCTTACAAAATATTAACTTAATTTCATAACCGTAATTATTAATTTATTAATAAGATAATTTCCATATATACAGACAATCAAATTGATTTGAACACTAGAATTGAAACATATTGGAATATAAATATTTATTACATTAATTTCATTTTTTGTTAAACTGAAAATTTTTATAATTAAAGAGTATTTTTTAAAATTCTGGCACTTTAATTTGCATTTCTCTACTTATAAGCACACTATCCTATGTCAAGACTGAGACATCCCATTCAGAAATAACTGACAATTTTCATTGGCAAACATACAATAAATGCAATTCAGATTTTTAATTTAAATAAATTCGCTTATTATTATTATTAAAATTGTAGCAACAGTTCTCTTAAACTCCATATTGAATCCTCCCAATTTCCAATCTAACTCTATCAAACTTATCAATAAAATATAGACATTTGAGAAACAATTTAAAATCTTTTAGTTTGAATAAAATACACTTAGTCTAATTTAAAAGTATAGCCTAATTATGGTTTTACTACTCAAAAAATAACCTCACTTACATCTCCATAAGCAATTTATGAATTTTTTGTTGAAGATCTTAAACTGTATCACAAAAAAAAAATTATAATTTCTGTGATAATTTTTCAATTAATAGACTTTTCTATAAAAGAATGAAAGAGAAAAAAGTGCATCAGAGACTTTATACAGTACGATACATTAAGGAATATTATATATTTTTTTCTTTTTTATTAAAAAGAAAAAAATATATAATATTTTAAATACAGGGTGTCGCAATGAAAACGAAACGGCAGAGATATCACGTTCGTCCAAGCAAATCGCTCGGACAGGTCGATTTTATTCTCAAGGGGGACATATTCTGCAATGAAGTTTTTGCGATTCTGAATACAACAGACAACAAAATTTTTAAAAACTTATTCATTTTTTATTAACTAAACAAACATTTATTTCAAATAAAGTAAGAAACATAAGAAAAAGTTATCAAGTATTCAATAAATGTTCGAATTGAGCACCACTAACCTCCATACAATAATACAAATTTTAAGATGAGCGTTGAGTCTTCAGATGTTGTCCGAGTAGCGTTCCTATGGCGACCAACATCGTCTGTCGAACGACTAAAAGCGCGGGAAAACGAGTGTGCCAGACGATTTTTATCCCGACAAAACAAATAATAATCTTAAATTCGAATTGAATCACTATGTGGTCAAGCTTAATGTGAACACTACAAAATACTGTATTATAACATTTGGAAACAGATAACACATTATCAACCTTAATTTTATGATCAACTTATTTTTCCTTGCATATGCGGTCTAGCTTAAAAGGTTTTTTTATGTTTTTTAATAGTTTGTGTTACTTTATTTGAAATAAATGTTTGTTTAGTTAATAAAAAATGAATAAGTTTTTAAAAATTTTGTTGTCTGTTGTATTCAGAATCGCAAAAACTTCATTGCAGAAAATGTCCCCCTTGAGAATAAAATCGACCTGTCCGAGCGATTTGCTTGGACGAACGCGATATCTCTGCCGTTTCGTTTTTGTTGGGACACCCTGTATATAATATTAAAAAGAAAAAATATATAATATTTGGAATAAAAATGAACTTTAAAGAACTATCATTTTGGGCTTGTTTCATTTTCCTTCATGGACAAATTCTCTTTGATTAATATCATAAGTAATAGGAACAGCCTAATCACTGTTCTTATTGCAAAATTTAATTATTTTTCTACATTTTAAATTGCTTTAATTTGATTGAATCAAATTAATTTTAAAATTATTAGTAATACATCTTAAAATTTGGTTTCATAATTATTATATTTCAATACCTTAATCTCTAAATCATTTGTAAACTTCCCTAAAACTGGCATAATCTTTCCTATTGCCACAGCTAAGGTCTCTTGCACAGCTTCTTCCTCTATACGTTGGGAGATCTTTATTAAACATGGAAGTAAATTCATCGTATACGGCCTACAAAATATTAAAAAATTATAACAAGTTTGAATACTTAAAATAAGGAAATATGTTATTTGAGTATGTTTAGAATAGATAACTTATATAAGTACAAAAGACCTGAAAAAATTCTATTTTAAATTTTTAATATGAAACAAAATTTCAAAATTCCACTTATCAAAACTCAATAAATAACAATAATTTTTTCAAAAGATGTTCAAAAAGATTACTACAGTTGAAGTTAAACATTTTAGTCACTTGTTCTTATTTTCAAGTTAAATATTTTCTTTATTCTGTACAGTTCTAATAAATTATATAATGTAACTATTACATAATTTTGATTAACATTTGTCAAAAATTTTAACATGGTTTTGATTTTTTTTTTTCAAAAAAAATTTTAATCAATCTTAATTTTAAAATTTGAAATATTTTGCCTATTAGTAACTTAATAACTATTAGCATTGATTATGTATCTAATATTTTCTAACATATTTGAAAATATTCAATTAGTTTTTTCAGGAAAAACTGATTAAATATCTATAGCAGTAATGAGAGATCAACAGCAAATAATAACTTTTGTACTTTTATAAAATGTGGAACACAAAAACCAAATTTCAAAACCTTTTGTTTACATTGTACTCAAATTTTAAATAAAAATTTTAATTTAAAATTTCAAACAACTTGAAACTTGCATATTAACTATTTAAAATAAGTTAATATTATGTTGAGAATTAACTTCAACTTTGCTGTTTCTAAATAAAAGAAAAATAGTATTCTTTTAAATCAGCAAGAAATTGAAAAATGAATACTAAGTAATGCACTGAATTGTTATATGGTTGTTCTCCTGTTCTCCATAAAATTGTTTGAAATTAATTTAAATTTTTAATACAGTGGAACCTCTGTATTCGTAGTATTCGATATTCATCACATTTTGACGACTTTTTACTTTTCCATATTCGTCAGTATTTTCTGTATTCATTATCATTCCCAACACTGGAAGTGTTGGGAATGATGAATTGCACACCTGTGCCGATCAGCTAGCCATGTTAGCTAGCTGTAGTTAATCAGTCTGCTTTGCGCGGTCATTGTGAGTGTTGTTGAGTTATTGAAAAATAATCAATGCAAGAAACCAAGTTCCAATCACTCCAAAGTGGCACCTAAATGTTGCTATCAACCAAAATATAAACACATTCAATGATAATGTAATTGCCTGCGTCAGAAAAGTTTTAAAAAGCAGACGAAAACACACAACACTGGAAAGTTCTTTATTAAATCGAGTGCTACTGAATCATCAGCAAACAGACCCCATGATCACAATTGCCTAATGTTTTAATTGATATGTCTTCTAAATAATAATACTATATTAATAATACTGTTCTTCCCTTCTACCACTATACTGTATTTATTTAGTACAATAAAGATAAAGTTTTACAAACAACATAATTTTTATTCTTGTACCTTTTTTCAGGATGAGAATGGATTAATTGAATATCAGTTATTTATTATGAGAAAAATTGTTTCTAAATTCATCATAGTCCATATTTGTTATGTCCTTAGAACAGATTAATGATGAATATAGAGGTTCCACTGTATATGTACTTTTGATTTGTAATCAGACAAAAATATAAAGTATTCAGAATTCAGGAAAGTCCAACTGTCTATAATTTGTTCTAGAACACTATGTAAAAATGGTGATTGTCAGAAATATATTTTTAGAGCAACTTTGTGATAAAGTATTCATTTATTTTTGTAAGTAATGTTAAAATGACAAAAGAAATTTTAATAAAATTTATTATGAAAGTAAATAATAAGAAGATATCAAAATATTTTTAAAACAAGTAAAATGGCAAAACCATATTTGGGACAAGACTATGTCTCAGAGACGGAATCACTTTGATGCTCAAGGCAGGTCTCATTCTCATTCTCCTATCTTCTTTGATATCGCTGCTTTTGGGCGCAATCGTTCAAACTTCGCTGGCCACGACCACGAGATCGTCCACGATGCATTTTCAATGAAATTAGCCTATCTGATTTCAAAATTTCTCTCCATTGCATGTCGGCCTGGGTTGAATTTTTGTTGATGCATAACGAAAAGTTCCCATTTTTTAAAAAAATAATCGTGGCTATTGTATCATCCGAAATTATTTTTTATTTTGCACAAACAATATACAGTTTAACCTGATTATAATGTTATCAAATGTAATGACAATACTAATACAACGTCAAATTTTTATTGGTCCTACGATTTTACTATACTAGATAATGTTAAAAAAAACCCACTTGTAACGACATAAAACCATTTTAACATCATATTTGAAGCACTCCCAAATTTACAAAATTAGATACAAATTTTATTTAACATAGAAGAAACTACATGTTCAGTCCTAAGGTCAGAGTTCACTTTTTAGAATGACTGTGGGTGGTACTCTCCCTTGTCTGACTTCGGTGGGGTGAGGTGGCTGTTTTGCCTGTTTGTAGAAGAGGGTCGCCATTTTGTATTTATTTTTGACTCAATTCTCAGTCCCCTGACTACCTACGAGTCTGGATTTTTTTATGCGCAAATGATTTGGGCACCTAATACTCTGTGCCAAATATCAACTCTCGACATGTACTCCTTCATACCTCTATGCCAGTAAGAACATCGGGCAGTATGATTTTATAAACAAGACATAGTCTTGTCAATTAATTATTCATAAAAATAAAATACAGTGGAACCTCGGTATACGATCTTAATCCGTTCCTGATGTTTGGACTTATACCAAATAGGACGTATATCGAACCAACCTTTCCTATAAGAAGTAATGTAAAAATGATTAATCCATTCTCATGTAAAAAAAAAAATGGCTGGCTTTAAACACCTCGCTTTCCTGGCTAGTTCCTGCTTGATTTTTCATGAGATCAGCATGTATCTTTTTAGTTTTCTCGCAAATAATTGCTTCTGATACGCTGTCTCCAGCACATTGTTTTTCAGTTATCCAAAGCAAAAGCAATTTCTCAACATGATCTAATGTCTTCGATCTCTGTTTAGAAATTGATTTAACCCCTTTCGCAACGTTAGCAGATTTAATAATGTCTTTATTTTTCATGATTGTCGATATCGTTGTTCTCGGAATATGATATGCAACAGTTAAAATCTTGAACATGCTTGCCACCTTCATATTTCTCAACAATCTCTTATCAATTCCATTGTGATTCTAGTCATTCTTTTAGATTTCTGTTGCTTTTCATTTGCCTTTTTGCAATTCATGATTAATAAAAAATAATAAAATGTTACTTACAAATTAAAATCAGAAGAAATTTAACAAAGTTATAAACCATGGCACTGTAAACGTCTAGTCTGGTCTAGTACACCGATAGTGCTACTTGTTCATAGATGGCACGTATAACTGAATTACGTCGTATACCGAGCAAAATTTGTTTCATCCAAACAGGACGTATTCCAAATTGGATGTATACCAAGGTACCACTGTATTAGAATTTCAAACTAATTTTTATATAAAGATAAATTTTAAACATCCTTTTTTCATTCTGCATTTTACCTGCATTTTTGTGGACGAATGAGATGGCACAAATCAGCAAATCTACTGAGTGCAGCCCTAAGACTTCGGGAAGGACCATCTTTTTTGATTTCTTTGTAAAGTTCTACTTGCAATCTTCCTAGATGCTAGCTGTAGTTAATCAGTCTGCTTTGCGCGGTCATTGTGAGTGTTGTTGAGTTATTGAAAAATAATCAATGCAAGAAACCAAGTTCCAATCACTCCAAAGTGGCACCTAAATGTTGCTATCAACCAAAATATAAACACATTCAATGATAATGTAATTGCCTGCGTCAGAAAAGTTTTAAAAAGCAGACGAAAACACACAACACTGGAAAGTTCTTTATTAAATCGAGTGCTACTGAATCATCAGCAAACAGACCCCATGATCACAATTGCCTAATGTTTTAATTGATATGTCTTCTAAATAATAATACTATATTAATAATACTGTTCTTCCCTTCTACCACTATACTGTATTTATTTAGTACAATAAAGATAAAGTTTTACAAACAACATAATTTTTATTCTTGTACCTTTTTTCAGGATGAGAATGGATTAATTGAATATCAGTTATTTATTATGAGAAAAATTGTTTCTAAATTCATCATAGTCCATATTTGTTATGTCCTTAGAACAGATTAATGATGAATATAGAGGTTCCACTGTATATGTACTTTTGATTTGTAATCAGACAAAAATATAAAGTATTCAGAATTCAGGAAAGTCCAACTGTCTATAATTTGTTCTAGAACACTATGTAAAAATGGTGATTGTCAGAAATATATTTTTAGAGCAACTTTGTGATAAAGTATTCATTTATTTTTGTAAGTAATGTTAAAATGACAAAAGAAATTTTAATAAAATTTATTATGAAAGTAAATAATAAGAAGATATCAAAATATTTTTAAAACAAGTAAAATGGCAAAACCATATTTGGGACAAGACTATGTCTCAGAGACGGAATCACTTTGATGCTCAAGGCAGGTTTCATTCTCATTCTCCTATCTTCTTTGATATCGCTGCTTTTGGGCGCAATCATTCAAACTTCGCTGATGTTCGAATTGAGCACCA
>NW_019384946.1:225108-258498 GCF_000671375.1 Centruroides sculpturatus | reverse complement strand
AAATAATAATCGTCGCTATTGTATCGTTAAAAATTAGAAAATTAAGCCTCGTTTAAATACTGGCTCCCTTTCATGGTCAAATGAGTGTTGCCAGCTAAAACACGTAAAAATAATATTAAAGTAGCCAAGACATAGCCAAATATTGTAGCGCCACATCACTAGCAGACATTTGAAATTTGCGGACTAGGATGGTCGGTTAACCGAGGTGTCGGTTAATCGGGGTTGGATAATCGAGGCTCTACTGTATTCACAAGTCATTTTCTTTAGAAAAGAAAATATTTTAAATATATATTTTTTCTTTTTAAATTGATTAATGTTATGTTAAATATTTGTTTCTGTATTTGTTTACAGTTAGTTATAATTTTACTTACCTTTATAGTTCTATTAAGACATTCTCCAGCCATCAATCGCACATCAGAATCATTATCATCACAGAAGAGAAGAAAAGTTTCTACAGCTACACCAAGAAACTTTGGAAAATCTGATACTGATCTATATAAAAAAAATTTCTTCTTAGTGAAATTAAAAATTAAATAATAATAAATATAGTTTAAAACATAAAATTAAAAAAAAAATTGTAAAATATTTGCAAAAAAGTATAAATTTATTTTCAGAAGGAACAAATTAAGCTTTATATGAAATCAACATTTAAAATTTAATTTTCTATTGTGAACAGTTTAAGTAGTTTTCTCCATAAAAGAAAAAAATTACTATAACTAAATAAATTTAAATTTTATGAACTAAATATTTAATAAAAAACAAAGAATATAGACATTTATCAATAAAGACTAATAAACTTAAATAAATAAAAAAAATTAAAATATTGATTTAAAAATAATTTTTAATGGTCTTTTTGAAATTTAAAAAACAAACAATTTTCTTTTGACATTGTTACAATGCCAGGCTGCAATTTTAAATCCTATTTTTAATTTTTTAATTTAAGAGATATGCTCTCCACCTCAAATTAGTAGTGTCTTGTCCATCATACTTTTCCTGATAGCAATAGAGTTGTGCTGGTCATCTAACTCCTTTCAGAGAAAATTTTTCAATTGAAATAACATGACTTCTGGTTTGCACCAGAAGTTTGTATGTAGACAATCAAGGCTTCCCACTCTTAAGCTTTCCATATCTGGTCTCAAATTTCATCTACCTAACTCCATTCTCAAGATTAAAAAAGGACAGACAGACGACAGTAGGAATTTATAGGTCTATAACCTTTTCAAATTGAAGCCAAAAAATATTCACATATAAAACTCAATATTATTATCCTTTATATGCAGTCATCCCTTGAATTATAACTATTTTAATTTATAACCATTCAGATTTTCAACCCTGAAATACATGTTTAACAAAATTTTTGCAATAATTCGTCACCAGAGGAAATACCAGAAAATCTACATTTAACAGCGCTTTCTTCCAGTGGATATAAAGGCCTGAATTCCCAAATGCAACAGGATGGAAAACCTGAAGACGTCGTAAGATCCACCAGTTCCAATTTTTTAAATTTATATTTTTAATTGGATAATTTTTTTGGTGTTTTTAAGGAATGTTTTAAACTGGACAGCCAAATAGCCTATAAAGGAAGGTCTGGTTGTCTAAAGTTTTATTCTATAACATGTAATAAAATGGTGGTTTTCAAAAGAATTTTTGGAACAACTGTGTCTTTATTAACAAATAAAAATTTGCCATACAACGGAAAGTTCATCAAAAAACAATTATGATTTTTTTCAAGATTATGTGAGAATACCAGATGATATTTTTGTACTCTAGTTTTCTCTCCAATATACTTCAAGATGAACAAATGGCTTTCAATTGAAGAAAGGATAAATAAAGACAATTATGATGTTTATTTTTCCAATTATTTTATTGTACTGTGAGATCCGAAAGGCCCCTGGGTCTAATTTAATAATTTCTATTAATAATATTAAATATTGTCACAAAATATTCATTCGTTTTGTGAGGAAAAAAATACTGTTTTAACGTGGGAAAAGGCAGATAACAGATGTTACTTCCTTTCACAGAAGAGAACATCCTCTGACTTTCCCTTATCTGGTTAAAATCCAGCTCAGATGGGAAATGGTTACCCCTCATTCATCCCCCCTTTCATCCGTTCTCACGAAAGAGTTACTGGCCGATGATTGGTCGGTATTCAGAAGATATAGAGGGAACTTGTCTGAATTCGGGGAGTTCAGCGACAGATCCGAAAGCATCCAAACTCCACATACGTTTCCCTCCTGATGACCAACGTCCTCAGACGAGTCACATACGGAATAAGTCTAGAGTCTACACGTAGGAAATATACTTTTATATGTGTGCACGTATTGATCTCCCAGACGAAGAAGTAAATGAACTTGCATACAGAGAAGAAGACGAATGACATCTGAAACAGGTCGTATGTTTTATAACGATTTTTGTGAGCTCTCTCTCGATCGCAAATAGGGTATAATATAAGTTTAATTATCTCCTGATGTGTATATTAGTTGTAGTAGGTCTGTCTCTCATTTATCCACATTTTGTATGATTTAATTTTTTGTTCTATTAAATTTTATTATTTCGTTTTAATTAAAAATGACTTTTAATTGCGTGACCGAATTAGATCGCATACGCGTGTTAATCCGCGTATAATAAGATTGATTAACTGGTGTCAAGGAATCCTGACGAGCATCTGAACTTCGCAGTTCGGATCATATAGCGGTTATCGCCCTCCTATAAAAAGTTACGAGAGCCGATCTCACAATCGCGCGCCGTAAGTGTCGTAGACTAAGATCTACGTCCTGGCTGATCTCACAGTACACACAAAAATTGTTTTTTGAAATAAAAGAAATAAAGACCATTTATATTTATATAATTTGTTTTCATCATCATTGTTATATGTTGGGTTTAGTGAATTATACTTGGTTGATACCAATGGCTGTGTACTATGCCAGACCAAAGTCAAGGCATAGTAACTAAAACAAGACAAAAATTAACTAAGTGTGTCAGTGTGTGTGTCTGTATTCAGGTATTTCCTAACAATATGACATACATTCAATATAGTAGCTTTCTATAGTGTGATGTATGTGTTTCTATTCAATTGTAATGTTCCCAGACTTTTGTGTAGTGTTTGTGGTAGTATTATGGCTCTGTTGTAGTACATTTTGTGCGTATTGTTTTCCAATACGGTCTGTGGAATGTATTTGTAGTATGATTCGTGGATGTCTAATAATTTGTGTTTCTTTGCAAGCTCTTGGTATATTATATTTGCTAGTTGATTATGTCTGTGTAAATAATCTGTCTGTGCCAAGAGCTTGCAATCAGAAGTAATGTGTTGTATAGTTTCTGGCATGATGTGACATTTCCTGCATGTGTCATTTGTGAGTGTTGTACCTTTGAGTATGTGTTTTCTGTAGTTTTTAGTATTTATGACCTGATCCTGTATGGCAATCATGAATCCTTCCATCTCCCCAAAGAGGCATCCCCGAGCTAACCAGCAGTTTGATGCAGTTTTGTCAACAAAATCCTGGGACAGGTCGAAGGGATGCCTGCCATGGAATGCCTGTTGAACCCACGATTGCTTAATGGTGTCTATGCTTTTTATATGTTGTGTCATGTCCATATTTTGCGAGTGTAAATTTAATGGTGCGTTATTTGAGTCTGCTAGAGTTACTGCTTTATGTAACTGTGATGTTTCTTGTTTCTTGTAGAAAAACTCTCGCAGTGACTATTTGTTTATAGTGAAGGCTTATAATGTCAATCAGGCAACGTCCGCCATCTTTACATGGAAGGATTAATCTTTCTATGGTGGATTTAAGATAATGTTGTTTAAGCTTAGTAAGTGTTGTTCTTGTTTTCCTTTGGAGTTGCTCAAGATCTGTGTGAGTCCAATGTATAACTCCAAAAGAATATGTGAGTACTGGGATGACATGTTCATTGCTTTAACTATGTTCTATGAATAGTATTTAATGTACTTTGGTATTTTTTAATTGATCTTTGCTTTATTTGTGTATGTTCTGTTTGTTTGGCCTGTTGGAATCCTAAATACTTGTAGAACTCATCCTCTTCCATGGATTCAATAATATCTCCATTTCCAAGTGCAAAATCTTCTTTCTTCATGACTCCTTTTTCTATGTGAAGTGTTTTGCATTTGTCTAGGCCAAACTCCATTCCTTGTATGTCCTTGGTGTATGAATGTGTGATTTGTAGGAGTCGATGAAGTTGTTTTTGTGTGGATGCATAAAGTTTTGTGTCATCCATGTACATGAGATGTGACAGTGTAAACTGCGTTGTTTTTCATGTCTGATATTGTAGCCATATTGCATGTTGTTTAACATGTTGGATAATGGGTTCAAGGCTAGGCAGAACCAGAGAGGACTCAAGGAATCTCCTTGAAAAATTCCTCGCCTAATGAATATTTCGTTTGTTTGTATGGAAGTGTTACTAACCCTGAGATGTAGTGTTGTTCTCCAGTGCTGCATAGTGTTTTCGAAGAATGCAATGAGTGATGGATGTATTTTGTACATGTGTAGAATATGTAGCAGCCAACTGTGTGGAACACTGTCGAATGCTTTTCTGTAGTCTATATATGCCATGTGTATGTTTCTGTGTTGTTTGTGTGCTTGCCGTAGAATGACTGAATCTATGAGTAACTGTTCTTTGCATCCCCTGTGATTTCTACGGCAACCTTTTTGTTGTTCTGTAAGAATGTCGTGTTCTTCAACATGTTTGTATATTTTGTTTGTGATACAGGATGTCAATAATTTGTAGAGTGTTGGAAGACATGTAATTGGTCTGTATTGTGTGGGGTCTGTGGTTTTGTTGTTTTTAGGTTTCATGTAGGTGATGCCCTGAGTAAGAAATTTTGGCATGTCTTGTGGATTGATGATGATGTGTGTTAGATGTTTAGCTAGTTCCTGGTGCAGTGATGTAAACTTTTTGTACCAGAAATTGTGAATGTTGTCTACACCAGGTGTCTTCCAGTTGTGTGTTCTGTTAACAGCGTAGCGAATGTCGTGTATGTTTATTTCAGCACAGGGCATAGTTGGTATGTTATGCAAGTTTCTGTTCTCCTCCTCGATCCAGCCTGCATCAGCATTGTGTGTAACAGCATTGGACCAAAGAGAAGACCAATAAGTTGTGAGTTCTTCTTCTGTTGGTGTGCCACTGTGCTGTGTATCAGTGTTTGTTTTGGTACTGATTTGTCTGTAGAAAAGTTTTTCATTGTTTGTAAATAATTTATTTTGTTGTTTTTGTAGTGTACATGTTTTGTATCGTTTGAGTCTATGTGCTTTGGCTGCGAGTTTCTGTTTTAGTGTATCGATGTATTCTGTAATGTGTGTGTTGTGATGTTCATGTTTTGTGTGTTTTGATTTTCTTGAAAATGTTTTTGAGTTGTTTCTTTAATTTGGGTGTTATGTTGTTTTTAGTGTGTTGTGCCTAATTGCTGTCTAATATCATTTATTTGTGTTTCTATTCTTCTCTGCCAGGCAGGCTTTTGGTAGAATTGTGTTTTGTACGTGATTGTATTTTCAGACCATGGTGTGTCGCTACTGTGACTGCCCCAGCATAAACTAATGTATGAATGCCTGAGAATGTAGAAATTTAATGAATGTCGTGTGGTAGTAAGAGAGGGTTTAAAAAATTTAGTTTTTCTTACTATCTTTAATGTGTTTATTTTTGGTATTTATGTGGGATCTGTACCTCTATATTTAGTGAGTGTTTTCTGAAATAAAAGTGAAAGCATATTAAATCTATATCTATGTTATCAGTGATGGATGAGGAAGTGCTTGTAGTATCATTAGTGGTAGTTGTATGTGTGTTATCATCAGTGCTTGTTGCTGGATTATCCTGATAGGTTACGTGATTTTTATTAATGTTAAATGTTTCTGTCTGTTGATGTATTTGATCAGCAACCTGTTGTTTGATAAGTCCAAGTGTTGTTTGTGGGATAAGGTTGTTGTGTATAATTGTTCTTTTTTGATCAACAACCCCTTTTTTTGGTGACAGTGAGTAGAACATATTGTTGTGTGAATCTATGGTGTAGTTGTCTGTATGTTGTTGTGTTTGATTCAAATTTAGTAATGGTGTAGTAAGTACAGATAATGAACTCATTCATTTCTATTGTCCATTTCATCAGTTTTTCACAGACCACAAAGACATGGTTTTCCAGTCTTTGTGGTCTGTGGGTGCATTGCCATAGAAACACCAAGAGTAGATTGGTTCCTCACAATTGTCGAGGGCATTACAGTATTCATGCTTGGGCCAGTGCTACTTTCGCCACCAGTAACCAAGGAAGACTTTGGCAAATTTTTGAAATGTAAACCTCTAACTAACCCACAAATGAGGACCTTGTTAACCCAGGTGACATCTGAGCTGGTATCACACTTAGACCTGGTTACTACCATGGTAAATATCTCCACAGAATGTGGCTGTGATCACTCTTAGCTTCATTTCTCCTCATAGACCTTACTGGCATGCGTGTCTCTACCAGGAGCTTGTGCTCCAGTCTGCATAGCTCTATAGATCAGTAAAATTATTGTGTTCTCCCACCACAACTATGTGGTGACCACTATTATTATTTTTTTTTTTTCCAATTTGTATTTGTATGTCCTCGATATTTTTGCATAAAATTCAACTTAAAATCAAAACTGTAATAAAATGTCATCTTAGTCAAGAGATATTTACATTGTTAATAATAAAAAATTAAGCTGCATCCACACAATGTTACTTCTCTTGTGAGAGTATCTATCACAAGAATACTCAATAGTAAACTCTTCTGATAGCAAAGTGTTTACATGCATGCAGAAAGCAATGCAATAGTTTGATAGAAAAATATACATACTTCAAATATAGCTAATTTCACCCTCAATTTTTTAATTGAAGAACATTCACTGACTAGAAGTAGAGCTTCTGCAACATCTTTCTTTGATGGTTTTAAAGTCTAAGTTTCATTCATCTCACAGGAGCAATGTCACACTAAAATTGTAGGTACTCTCACAAGAACAGATTAAATTCTGTTTACAAGGCAAGAGTTTCAGAGTACTCTTGCAAGAATGTTTTCAATTATCTAGCTCAGTCTGATAGTTGAGATTACTTCTCTCATAGTGTACATGATGAGAGTTTAATAGTAATAACCATCACAAAAACAATGCTCACAGTCTATTCTCATTGTGTAAACAGGGTTTTATAGAAAGACATATTTGTTGCTTAGTAATAGTCAAATAGACATTTTAAATTCTATAAATTTGTGTAATTAAAAAAAATTGTTATCATAAACACTAAAGTCACAATGTGTAGTAATTCTGATATACCTATATGATATATTTTCTTGAATTTAAAAAGACACCATTAATATTCTAAATTGAATCATGACTTTGAAATTGAATTTGAAAACTCTCTCATGAAAAGAGTAAAATTTTAAAAAAATCAATTATTGAAAGTATAATTTATTTATAAAATTGTAAACTTCATTAAAATTTATATAAAAGTTGTATAGTAAATTGTAAAGTATAAGTAAATTGTAAACTGGATCTTTTTCAAAATTTATATAAATTTTGAAAAAGATCCAGTTTACAATTTAATAATATAAAGAAATTCTAGTAAAATAATAATCAGTTTCATCCATTCTCTAGAATACTTCTACTACCTAAAAAATGTTATCATTTGATATTTTTTATATCTCAATAAAATGTTTAAATATGCAAATTTTTATTTAAATAATTTTTTAAAATATAAAATATTATCTATTTATAATAATAATACCATATTTACTTGCATATAATATGAGGTTTTTATTCATTTTTCACTGCTTCAAAAACTTAAGTCATCCTATACACGAAAGCGAAGGATTCTTTGTGTTTTTGCAATAAGTTTTTAAACCAGGTATTTGCATTTTTTACCAGATGCTTGCCCTCTGGTGTTTAAAAACAAAAGTATTTTATCTGGGTCATTTGAATCATTCTTCTGTGTTGTCAGGAGTAAAGATAAATAGCAACAGGAAAAGCAAAGCTTTTGAATTGAATTCAAAATTGAAATTCCAAAATCACACAGCAGCCCGATATAAGTTTTAATCCATTCCCATGTGAAAACAGATGATTAATCAGAAATTGGAGAAACTCATAAATGTAATTGGAGAGTGGATTCGACTGTTAAGAATTGGCAAAAAAGGTTCTGATTGTCCAGCTTTATGTGAACAAATTATGTTGTCAATTTTACAAGATTTTTCTTTAAAGTTTAAAATGCCAGTAAATTTTGCTGGACAATGTGTGCATTTATGTGCATTTGATATTTTATTTGTGATTAAACAAAATAAAATTAGAATTGTGTTAATAAATCTAATTTTCTTTATTTTGATCTTTAAAGTTACACTTCATTCTATATGCGAGTAAATACGGTAAATAAATAATTCCCTTTCATTTATTATAATACCGTTTTGTTAAAAGCAAGTGCATTGTAACAAGCATTCTGTAAAAGAATATTGAATATGACTTTAAAACAAAACACCAGTATATATTTTAAATATGTATACATTTAAAATATATACATATTTTAAAAGGTATATTAAATTTTAAATACACACAATTATAAATTTATAAAATATTTATTAATAATTTATGAAAAAGTTTTTACCTTATATTTGGAGAACATATAGTGTCAACAATAGTGTTGCAATGAGCTATTTTCTCTTTCTTAGTTGGTGGAATATCTTTTCTTCTAAAATAAAAAATTTACATGTAATACAATTAGTGAATGATGTAATTACTTGTATTATAAATGAGCATGTTTTAAAAAGTAATTTTTAACTCATTAACTCCTAATAGTTAGCCTCTTAATGCTCTCAGAGCAGGAGAAAATCCTACAAGAAAGGTTAAATTACTGCTAAATTTTTTTCAAAAACTATTTATATGTATGGGAGAAAAATATAAAAAGTAATCAATAGAAAATAAACCAGTTAAATCAAAACTTAGTTAATATGAAATCTTTTAGTTCAATTATTTGAATAATTAATAAATTCACTGGACATTAATTTAAATACTGTTATTAATTCTTACAAGAAAAACTTTTTAGTATGAAATTATAAACACTAAGAGAAGATTCATTCAATAAAATTTATTTATTTATTATTACTATTTTTTAATATAGTATGATTGCTGTTTATTCAATTTCTATGTATTTGTTTTCCTTTTAACTCCGGGTTCGCATAAGTCGAGGTATTACTGTATACAAATTCAAAAGTATAAGTAAGAAATTTACATTTTTATAGTATTTTTTATTATTTTTAAACAATCAGCCTACTGAAGAAAAAAATTATGTTAAATAAAAACATATTTATTGTTTCTCATTTACAATTTACAGATAAGTTATTTTATTTATGTGTTTTTTAGTGATTTTGTATCTCTTAAATCCATATAACAAATACAAAAAATGCTGATCAGTGTTACAAGTGAATGTATTCATCTGTATACTACAATAATGGAGATGAAATAATCATATAATCTCCAAGCTGTTTGTAGTATTCATCTGTATACTACAATAATGGAGATGAAATAATCATATAATCTCCAAGCTGTTTTGTTTACATTGACCTATAGGTGTATTTACTTTAATTGAAAAAGTACATGTAAAAAAATTTAGTGGACAAAAAAAATTTCTTAATTTAAACATTTTAAACAGAAGAACTTAAAACACTTTTTTAAATGAAAAATTCTTTTAAGAATGCGTCATTTCTGTTTATTTTCCAAATTTTTTTCTTCCTTACTTACAACAAATAATTTTTGATAGTTCTTTAAATCAAAATCAAACTTTATTATGTGCAGTCAAGTGCCAAATTTTAATTTTATTATACATTTGTTTATTAATATATGTATAATGTTAGCTGTATAGTTTAAATTATTGTTCCAGCAACAGATGGATATTATTGCTTTCATTCCCATTCAATATTTAAATGATTTTCATTTGAAGATAATTAGTAGGAATAAAATCAAAAATAGCAGGCTAGTGCTTTTATTGCCTCAACCATCTGGCCACCTATGTTTGTAAATAAAAGTATATTGCCAGCCATGGGTATCCACAGAAAATTTTTCAGAAAGGGCAAAGCTTGGAGACATAAATACATCAATAAATTTTATTTAATTATTTAATTTTTGGGTTTTTTAAGACAGATATAGCATCCCATGGTTGAGGGTGTAAGGTTACATATCTCAATCAGTTTTGTAATTATAATTTGGGAAAATTTTTACTCAATTCCAGGGAAGGGCAGTGCCCTGTTTGCCCCTCTGTGGATGTCCATGTTGTCAGCACAGTATTGAACAAGCAGCTAACACACTAAATAGCAGCAGCACTGGTAGCTCTAAATAGCTCGTTTATTGCTGAAAATCATCTGTAAGTTTTAATTATACTATATGTGTAATTCAAATCTCCACTATAAATTCCTGAAATATGTCTCAGCATTTAAATAAGTTATCTGGAACATATTTTCATTTTATTAGAAAATGGCATGTCATGTTGACTGCACCTAAAACAGTATCCACTAACAATACCAATTTTTACATTTATAAGTTTCATTTACTTTTCACTTACTTTTGTAAACAGGTTAACCTTTTATTGTGTTAAATTGGAATTCTCATTATAGTGGTATTCATTAAATTTAAACATTCTTACATTAAAATTGGCAAGAGTATTACAAATAAATTTGTTATATCAACATCTACTGTGATGAAATTTTACTGTAATTAGAAAATACTACTACTGAAAAAAATGTTTGGAATAACCATTGATGTTTTCTGGTATTAACAATTCTTTTAAGCCATTATTGCAATTTCATGTATGCTTTATTACAAAAATCAATTTATAATATAAATAATGATCCAATAAGCAAATTCTAAACAAACAAACACCATTTAAATGCAAAACAAAAATTTAATTCTGACAAACATCAACTCTGTAATATGCTTCTTGTCTAGTCTTGTGTTCAATTATACTAGCTCTATGACAGCTTTTCCTTTTTCGCTGGACTTATTACACCATCAGTCAGAAAGAGGACAAACTTTAGAAAATCAAATTATTTCCTCAGGGAAATAAAGATTTGATTTTCTAATTTTTCACTGAATATACAGTAAGGGATATGGTTTATAGATTCCAGAGAAACAGCATAGTTTTTACTATAGCTTACAGTGACTATAAACGAAAACGTTCAGTTCCCTTTTGTGTATGCATGTGGACATCCACAATGAATGAATTGAACGGAACGTAAGTTAGGTAATGAAAGTGAACTGTCTCATTGCGCATGTGCATGTACAATAAATGGATTGAACAGAGCATGCACATACACATCTGACAGACACACAAAAGTCCTAACATAAGCACTTCACCACTATAGTGGGGCATGCTGAAAGTAAAATGGTACAAGGCTTGTACAAGTAAGTTTAAAATCTTCTGCTTCCCATTTAAAATAAGCAAAACCTAGCAAATTAGGTATTGCATATGCAAATACTTAATATGCCTAGTAATTTGAAAATACAGTGGTACCTCAGGATACAAAATTAATCCGTTCCGAAACTGAGATCGTATCATGAAAATGTCGTAAGGTGAATAATTTTCCCCATATGATTACACATAAAACCAAATAATTCGTTCCAACACGAAAAATGCACTCAAATTAAAGCTAAGTAGTACATTAAAAAAAATAATACAGTAGAGTCTCGAAAACTCGGCACTCGATAACCTGGCAGTCTGGATAACTCGGACACACCCTGGCAGGGCAAAAAAATCCTTAGTTAATTAATTTTCATTACAGACAGCTTTATGCCTCATAAAAGTATTTTTCTGAGGTCTGTCTTATCAGGTAAATTACTGTACAGAGTGTATTCATTAATTTTCATTTTCATGTAGGCCTAGTAAAGGCTCTATGCCGTAAGCAGTTTATTCTCTGTTGTATTCTCAAGTAAACAATACATACAAGTACAGTACAGTATTTTCTGAGGAAACACTCATACTTATTTTTTTTAACCCCATTCCCGATAACCCGGCATTTTCACAAACTCGGCCACCCTTCGGTCCAATTAGGCCGAGTTTTCGAGACTCTACTGTAATAATAACTATAGTAAGGAAAACACTGAAAAATGCATTTTGTAGTTGTAAATATATAAATAACCATAATAGAATAATAATTGATTAAAAAAATGTAGTTTTATTTGCACTTTACCTTTGAGGATAGACGACAGTGGAGGTATAAACTGGTGGAGGAAGAGAGGGAAAAGGGAAATGATACTAAAACTTAACTTACATAACATAATGTAGCAATAACTTAAAAATAACTTAAAATGAAAAAAATTAGTGTTGTTTTATATATATATTTTTTAATTTTTATTCACTGCTTTTTGCTTTCTTTCCTTCACTTCCACTAGCACTTTCACTGGATAGAGGTCGCTTGGTAAAATATCTATCCAAAGAGGTTTGGCTTTGCCTACTTTTTAAAATGTTTCTAAAATTACTTAGGCAAATGTCATTACTCTGAGCAGCAATATGGCCAGTGTGAACCTTTTAGGGATGTTTCTTTTCAATAAAATCAGTCACTTTCTGATAATACCTCAAGATTTCCTTTATTGAAGCAAACACGCAGACTGAGACCGATGAACAGAAATGAATAAAAATGGCGCTGAGAACTAATGTAACGTCGTATGGTGAGTTTTTGTTCGTATCGTGGAGCAAAAATATGTTCGAATTTCATGTCATATCCTGAAAATTTCGTATGATGGGGCGTTCATATCCCGAGGTACCACTGTACCTAATCTAATGCAAAACTACTTAAACACCCAAAGCTTTGTATGTCTTAATTTCCACCAGTGGTTCCTGATATTGGCACTTGTAATGGCTCCATCAGCTAAACTGTCTGATGACAAAAAATTGTGTAATTGCATTGCTAAAGAATAAATGCTATCAATGTTGTATGGTCCAGAGAATAGGGTATTCATTATCTGCTGTAAGATATGGAAGAAATATACAACAAAAATTGTAAAAACTCAAAGCAATAAACAAAACTGGAACTATGATAACATTTGAAATTGGAATGTTACTTGAGTATCATTCCAATTTCAAATGTTTTCAAACTGAAGCTAGATTGAAACCTGACATACACTTATGAAATATGCCAAAAACATAAGTGTTCTTAATAAATGTGTTTCCTGGAAATGCAAGGATATTATAGAGATTTTCAAGTAATAACTCAATCCAAAAGTGGGCATCCACAGATAATATTTGAATTCAAGACAGAATGTTGCACCAAATTTGCAGCAGAATGCCGCAAGCAACCTTGAAAGCAACTAAATGCTGCTTGGTCTGAGATCAAGCAGCATTTAGTTGCTCAGCAGAACATGAGTCTCCTACAAAACGGTAAGAAATCTTATAAACTCCACAGATTATTCCTATAGGAAAATTAAGATGAAGACAAGGTGAGCCAAAATTCACCAACAAAAATGACTGTTGTGGGCCAAAACTGGACTATAGAATAAGAGTAAAGTCATCTTTAGGCATAAGTCAAAGTTCTACATCAACTATGCTGGTAACAGTTCAAATGTATGGTGAAGAAAGGTGAGAAGTATCAAGACAAAAATGTGTAGTGCTCTGCCACTTGTTGTTTGGTCCTGATGTATATACAGTAATACCTCGACTTACGCAACACATGCGTAACTTTATGCGAGCCCAAAGTTACGCAATTTTCAAATCTCGTCGATTCGTCTTTTGTTTGAGCGCCACACAACCCTTGATTACTCACTCCCATCACACTATTGTTCAGCTTACATGTTCGGATGTGTCGCGCGGAATCCACACATAGCTACAATTTATTTTGTGTTATTTATTTCNTTTTAAAAGTTTTCAATAGAAAATGAACTAATTTTGTAGGAATTTATTCAATTTAATGTTTAATGCTTCAATGATCAAAGAAAAAAACACAGTATCAATTCTTGAAACAACACCTGAGCTGTTATTTATGGAATATTTTATTGAATAAATTAATTATAGCTTAACAAGATGCACAAATTGTAAAGTGAAGTGCAAGTGAATAGTGATAAGTAACGAATGTGA
Source organism: Centruroides sculpturatus (assembly GCF_000671375.1). Lineage (NCBI taxonomy): Eukaryota > Metazoa > Arthropoda > Arachnida > Scorpiones > Buthidae > Centruroides > Centruroides sculpturatus. Next base: position 244,440 of record NW_019384946.1, on the reverse strand, counting down.
GAAAATACACGAATAAAGAAAAGTATGCAGAGGATTTTCCTGTACACGAATTTGAATAATTGCGGAAGTTTATTAAGCGGTCCTTACTTTGAGGAATCGTCGCTGGAACTAGGCGACTGAATAACCTTTAAGGCGTCGAACGCTTTTATCAGTCTCTCCATGGTAGCCATGATTTATCAACAGTTTGTGTAATTTTTCCACCGAATCCTATGTATTTAACATGGTTCGAGCATCACACGTATCTCTTTACTCCATTTTTATACGAATGTTTTGGTTTCTTGATTATTACACGGATGGCGACAGATGTCGCTTTATAAATTTAAAAAGCTAAATTATCGAAATTTTATTTATTAAAAATTATACAAAAGCCTCAAACTTTCTGAAAATTATATTATTTTTAAGTGAAATTAAATAAGATAATATAAACAAGGGAAGTAATCAGAAATTTGTTAAATATTTTTTTTATAAAACGCGATTTTTATGTTTATTTTTAACCCAGGTGTGAGAAGAGATTTTTTTATTTTTCTTGTTTGGTCTTCTCGTCTTGGTTGGAGTGATTGCGGAGATATGAAGAAGGCATGTGTGTAAGAAGGAAGGAAGCCGCACAGAATTCAGGAGAAGGACTATAATCCAATTCCATTTAAGGACTATTAAGAGAATAACGGAGACTATTAAGAGAATAACGGAGTGAAGAGAATCGGAGAGGAAGTGGAAGCGTCTGAAGGATCGTCCTGAACAATTATTTTTCTTCATGAGCGATAACTGTCAGGTAGATGTCCCTGTCCAAGTATGGAATTTTGTGAGTTCATGGGTCTCCCTGAACCTTTACCTGTTAAATATTTTTTGTTTAACCATCATTACGCATTAATGTGGGGGATCAGAGAGTGAAGGTACGTGCGCTCTTTGTTCGTGGAACACGTGAGAGGAAAAGAGCTCTGTATTAGAGGTTGTATGAGTCCTTTTGTTTGCTGAGCATGTGTTTGTTCTAAATAAATCATTTTTGTAAGCCAACTTGTTGTTAATTGTAGACTAGTAGACTTAGGTTTAGCTTAAGGGTCACAACAAATGTAAAACAAAATCAAATTTCCTTAGTCCTTCATGATAAGGGCATATATTTCAGCATGAGGACTTGAAAAACACTGCATTCTTAATATCAATATGAATGCATAAGTCTTTATGGAGATGTTGGAAGGACTTCTTATCCCAACAATTGATGACTAGTTTGGAGATGAATATCTTCCACGAAGGCAACGCATCATGCCACAAAACAGTATAGAATTCTTCACTCAAATAAATTTAAAAAAAGACGAAATGGCACTGAATAGTCCAGATTTAAATCTAATTTAAAATGCATGGAATTTATTGAAACACTTTATGAATTCTCAACATCCATCAAACAAGAAAGGGCTAAAGAATTCTATTTAATCTTGCCTAGAGTAACATCAGTGCAGAAACAAGTAGAAACTTGTGGAATCTTTATCTAAAAGAATTACAGCTATAATAAAAGCCAAAGGAAACCATACAAATTATTAAATACTGATTTTATATTTTATATTTGTGATTCCATACTCATTTTCACAGCCTTGTATGATTCCAGACTTTTTCCAAGATGCACTTGTCTGTCCTATGTAAGTTTTGTTTTGCATTTAATTGCTGTTTAATTTCTTAGAATTTGCATATTGCAACAAAGTTTTATTATCAGTTGATTTGTGTTATAAAGCATACATGAAACTGCAGTTATGACAAGAAAAATGCTAAAAGCAAAAAACATAAACAGCAATTCCAACTTTTTTCCAGAAGCAGCATAAATATTACTCTGTTTTATAAATTTTCTTCTTTATTCTTTTGCTAAATATTCTGAGAAGTAAATTAGAAACTTTTCAGAAACATTATTCATATTTTATATATATATTACATATTAAGTACCAATGTGTTAAAATAATTTTTAATATTTTTATTTCATTACAAATGTTAATTCATTAAAGAGGTAATTTAAAAAATTGATCAAACTACAGATGAACATGCTTTTGGCATAAATCTTTTTTTTTTTTTCTTTTTTCAGTTTTATGAATACTTAAAAATAATACTTATTTCAAATAATTTCTTAAATAATAAAACAAAAATATTGTAGTGTTCTAAATAACGCATCTTTTAAAAGTATTTCAAATGAAAATAGTTTTCAAAATAGCTTCCATTGCAAGAATATCTTAAACAAGTTGCAGAATAACTACCATTTTACACAGGTACCAATCTCACAGTCTGTAGTTTTAATTTAAAAATTTTTGGACTTTTGTTATCTTGATACTAACATTGAAAACATTTGTAGAGTATACCAGTATTTCAACTAAATATATGCATCAAAATCTTACAATAATAATCTTTAAATTTATTAATTAATCATAATGAATTCTTATAAGAATTAAAAAAAAAAGGAATACCTTTACATAAAAATCTGCACCGAAATCACTATTTCTGAACTATTCTAATATAAAAATAAACAAACTAATCTATATTCAATACCAGAATAGCATGACATCTAACAGATAAATTGTCATTCCAATTTAGTTTTAAGATTCCAATTCTTTTTTTAATACCTAAAAATAACTATCTTAATAAATCAAATATTTATCTATTCCACACCATATTTAACTTATATATTTTGGACTATATAAGAATCATCATGTAATGCAAACATCTCATTTTGAGATTTTCAAATATGAACTTTTTAAATTTTGATATACATTTTGAATAAGTGTAAATAGAGTTTTAAAAGTTTTCAATAGAAAATGAACTAATTTTGTAGGAATTTATTCAATTTAATGTTTAATGCTTCAATGATCAAAGAAAAAAACACAGTATCAATTCTTGAAACAACACCTGAGCTGTTATTTATGGAATATTTTATTGAATAAATTAATTATAGCTTAACAAGATGCACAAATTGTAAAGTGAAGTGCAAGTGAATAGTGATAAGTAACGAATGTGAGAAAATACACGAATAAAGAAAAGTATGCAGAGGATTTTCCTGTACACGAATTTGAATAATTGCGGAAGTTTATTAAGCGGTCCTTACTTTGAGGAATCGTCGCTGGAACTAGGCGACTGAATAACCTTTAAGGCGTCGAACGCTTTTATCAGTCTCTCCATGGTAGCCATGATTTATCAACAGTTTGTGTAATTTTTCCACCGAATCCTATGTATTTAACATGGTTCGAGCATCACACGTATCTCTTTACTCCATTTTTATACGAATGTTTTGGTTTCTTGATTATTACACGGATGGCGACAGATGTCGCTTTATAAATTTAAAAAGCTAAATTATCGAAATTTTATTTATTAAAAATTATACAAAAGCCTCAAACTTTCTGAAAATTATATTATTTTTAAGTGAAATTAAATAAGATAATATAAACAAGGGAAGTAATCAGAAATTTGTTAAATATTTTTTTTATAAAACGCGATTTTTATGTTTATTTTTAACTCTTTGCGCCCTGTGGGCCTCTTTTAGCAAGCCCTTTATGGGTTCGGCCAGGCCCACAATGGGGTGGCTGGTTGAAGAGGGACAGGGCCATCCCCGAAAATTTTCTGGGGATTTTTCGGCCCGTCTGCATCGATCCCGGTTCAGGGATCGATGCAGACGATGCAGACGTGTTCTACGTTACTGAACACGGCCCCCAGAGCAGGGCCGTGTTCAGTAATGTAGAACACCTAAGTTAGAATTCTGACTTGTGAGTGGCTTAGTGGGCGGAGCTAAGAATACATAAAAGAAGCTAGTGGTGTGAGGAGTCAAGCAGTAGTTAGAAACGAGTTCAACATTACGGCATAACTAGATTTAGCAAGAATTCTGCGTTACTGAACACAGCCCAGTACTCTACCATCTTGACCTCTCGGCCATTCGACCGTCAGGGCTTTTATACTTTTATTCTCGAGTGATTATGTTATGTTTCTGTTTTATTTTTGAAAATAAATTATAAACATTTAAATAAATTTGATTTTTGATTGGCATCTATATCGCATATCGCAGACTGCATAAAATTATAACGAGGAGGAACTTTGTTAAAAAAAAAAATGTGTTGATTATTTATTAAAATGTTAATATTTTCTTAATACAATATATGATAAATTCGATTTCAATAATTAGTTAAGAAACGTTTTAGAATATTTTTAATTGGCATACATGAACGAAAAACATAATAAAAAATTGTATGTATTATTTCTATATACAGTAATTCATAAATACATTAAATTTTCATTGCTTGAAATTTTATATTTTCAAATATTTTATTAAATATTTTTATTTTTAGCAAAATAATAAATTTGGTATTAATTAATATTTATAGCATTGCGTATTAATTAAGATATAGAATTTCGTATCCTATCAATTTTCATGAACTCACTCACAGAGGGCACTTTAGTATTAAAATATGGCGATCGTTTGTTAATATCTGTAGTGATATATCGAGTAATATATATGTAAAATGGCTTTCTTCTCGTCCTTCCGGAGGTGTGCGATAGATAGTGTAAAGTCGTGTATGGTATGTGGTGTAAACTTTATAAATTTTCCAGTTATTTTGAACATATAATTATTCTGATATTAATAAATTTCAGAGTGAATACTGTTTCATCTCACCATTTATGTTAACATTAACCTTTATGCAGGTTTTAGTTTCTTATGCTTAAAATTATAATTACAATTGATAAACAGTTCGTAGTAAATAGTGATTATAATTAAACAGGACGTGTTTAGAGCACTGTAGAAAGAACTATTGGATCAAATGCAACTAAATTTGGTGTCCATACTTACTGATTATAAAAGATTTAGTGCTAAAATTTTCCGATAGGGAGAAACTTGGCGCTAATGTCGTTGCAATTTGCTTACTGGATATGTGAGAAAAATATACCTGATAGTAAAGTTTAACAAGTAATATCTGATTGCGTAGTACTCATTAAACTTCACTATCAAAGAAGAAGCATTGATGCTAATGCTGCGCATAAGAAATTCTAAGTTTTAAGTCCTTGCAAAAAGTTCCTCTGACTATTATTAATCTCTGGAAAATGATTTGCATTTTGAAGAAATGAAAGACTAGACTTCATTGTGAATGCAGGAAGGAGCTATGAATCAGTGAAGGTAGTGAAAATGAAGGAAGTTGCTTGTCTTATCGATCCCGATCGATCCTTAAATGGAGAATTTTTGAGGTGGCTCTAGGGCAAGTGAAATATCACAACAATTTGATATGCTCTATTCTAGCATGGAAAATTTTAGACTGCAATATTAATTGCAGTTTCACCTTACAGAATATCAATACTGGTGATTATTATTGAATGGAAATTATTTGCCATGTCATTCATAGCTCAGATGATGATTGATGATTTATGATCCTGGCAATTTCTGTTGACTAATAAAGCCCCTTTTACTTGAAAGGTATGATGAGCACTTGACTGCTATGTTTCATTTGGAGAAAGCCCGTACATTTATCAACAAAATTCCCTTGTATTCACAAAAATCTGTGGTGAAAGTTTAAGTATTCATCATTGGACCATATTTTTGAAGAAAACATTGTGTCTAGGCCCTGACACATTTTGTCATTCCTACATTTCAGCAATTAAACTGTTTGGATACCAGTCTTTATATAAGATGGAGCATCTCCTTCATATCAGCATCAATGTGCAAGTTATTGCATCAACACTTCATGCATGAAAAAGTGATTAGCTGGTGTTTTCCAACAGCATAACTATCACAGTTATCAAACTTGGTCCTTTGATTTTTTTGTGAGAATGTGCAAAGTCCCCCCTATGCTTCTGCACCACGGTGATGACTAAGTTGTCAAGACTGAGATCACTGTATCCTTAGGACAGACACAGAAACCTTGATGGCTGTTAAGTTTGTTTTATGCGAGCAGTCACGTATGTAGGCGCTCGGATTCAGGATGGAGATGGTCTGAGTGACAGTGTCCAAAAGAAGTGCACACTACAACTCAATTACAAAAAAGTAATACAGTAGATCCCCTATAAGACTGGTTCCTATAATTACGATTCCTATAAGACGGCAAAAAAATTGTGGCGGTATCCGTACACAATGGTAAAAATCTCCTATAATTACGTAAAACGTCATCAGGCAGCCGAACTACTTTTCTGCCGTCCGTAGCGTGGCGCTACGGATGTTTAGGCGGGCCAGAATAGCATGACATCTAACAGATAAATTGTCATTCCAATTTAGTTTTAAGATTCCAATTCTTTTTTTAATACCTAAAAATAACTATCTTAATNTTCATTCTTGCTTTTAATAGAATTATTATATTACTTTCCCAGCTGTTATAACAGAAGGAAAGTATGGCAATCTGGCAAAAAAAAAGATCCCAGATTTTTACATTTTTGGACTTAGGATTTAGACAAGGTTTCATCTTTATTTGAATCACTGCATGCGATTATAACTGTAAGACATGGTTCTTATGAAATAAACACAAAAGAAACCGAGTCAGGAGTAATTCTACATTAGATATTCTTTCTACTCCAGAGATTTTCTTATGTACAGTACAGTACTTTCTGATTTGATAGAACCAATTTTTGGGTGTTTTATTTATTTACTTTTTTAAGTTTTTCTTACTTGTTCACTTTATAATCGATAATAAACAGCTTTAATTTTGCTATAGCATATCATGTAGCTTCAATCATATACCAAATAACTAAATATATATCAGCAAAAAGCTTGATATATAATTTAAGCATTTTTAGTTTCTTCTTGTAAAGAGGAAAACATTAATTTTAAACCACTGTTTTAGGATTCTCTTCTAGTTTTTTGATTTTAAATTATCGTTGATTTTTGTAAATCATTCAGCATTACATAATGCACATTTCGGAAATATTTTGTAAAGGATTGTTCTTAGACAAATGATTTTTTTTTTTACAGAGACCATCACTGGTTGAAATATGAAATTTGTTCTTGAGTTATTGAGACAATTTATATACAGGTATTCCTTGATTAACGTGCAAAATTAATTGAGGCAATCCCTTTGTTTATGCAGCAGAAGTTTTAATTAACATAGTTTTACCAATTATCTTTACTTAACATAGATACCATATTTGATTAACACAATTTTGATGTATGCAGTAACATTGAGGGATTAATTAACTGTGTTAATCAAGGGATACCTGTATACAGTAATCAAAATGTTCCATGCATTCATTTAAATAACACATACAATTAAAATCTATGAATTTATAAGAAAGTTTTAAATTAAAAAGAAAGCTTTATTTTCTTTGGAACAGATATGCGCTTTTATAAAAGTTTTAATTAATGTGTGTTTAAATTTTAAGTTATGTTGTAATGTTTTAAGATTTATTTATGAATTTTGTTGAAGTATCTATCAAATATTAATATTAAAATAGATAACTTTTAAGAAGAAAAAAATTGGAGTTTAACTTTAAATTATTATTTTTAATTTTGTTATTTTGAATTTTTATAAATTTCTGTATTTTAGACGGCCTCTAGATTTGTCTGGATGTTAGAGATTTCGATAGTTCGATGTAAGATCCTTGAAGGGCAAGGTAGGAAGATGGCAGGTTGACCTAGGTGGCAATGATGCTTAGTAGGGGAGGTTAATTCAGGATGGGAGTGAACACTTAATATTGACAAACTCTTGATTGTCATTGAACCCATTATTTTATTCTGGGATCTTTTTTGGTAAATTGTAAAGTCCACGTTCAATAGTAAATTTTTGTTTGTTTGTTTGTTCCCGGTGATATCCAGATGTGTCACCTCTGGACAAGGAAGCAAGTCCATAGGAAAAGATATAATCACATCCTTTTTGGTTTCCCTCCTCTTTTGGGCTTTCTCATTTTTATGGGATACTTGAAGAGCCTTATTTATCAGGACAATATTATGAATATTTTTCAGTTCTGAGCACTCCAAGATTGTTCCACAAAACTAAAATGTTCAAGAACTGTTCATATTTGGAACCATACTAACAAATGAGCTTCTTGCAATCAGTACGTTGCTTTACTCGGTCAGTTTTTTTAATACTTTAACTAAAGTACTAAATTTAAATATTATGCAACTGCTTAGATTATTTTTGTAATTTCTTTATGATTTTATAATTTCTTTTTATTATTTTGATACTTTTTTGTTACAACTGATAATTTTGATTTTTTTATAAATTTTTTTATTGCCTACTATTGGAATATATATATATATTTTTCCTTTTTTGTTCAATATTAAATAATTTAATATGGCGATCGTTTGTTAATATCTGTAGTGATATATCGAGTAATATATATGTAAAATGGCTTTCTTCTCGTCCTTCCGGAGGTGTGCGATAGATAGTGTAAAGTCGTGTATGGTATGTAGTGTAAACTTTATAAATTTTCCAGTTATTTTGAACATATAATTATTCTGATATTAATAAATTTCAGAGTGAATACTGTTTCATCTCACCATTTATGTTAACATTAACCTTTATGCAGGTTTTAGTTTCTTATGCTTAAAATTATAATTACAATTGATAAACAGTTCGTAGTAAATAGTGATTATAATTAAACAGGACGTGTTTAGAGCACTGTAGAAAGAACTATTGGATCAAATGCAACTAAATTTGGTGTCCATACTTACTGATTATAAAAGATTTAGTGCTAAAATTTTCCGATAGGGAGAAACTTGGCGCTAATGTCGTTGCAATTTGCTTACTGGATATGTGAGAAAAATATACCTGATAGTAAAGTTTAACAAGTAATATCTGATTGCGTAGTACTCATTAAACTTCACTATCAAAGAAGAAGCATTGATGCTAATGCTGCGCATAAGAAATTCTAAGTTTTAAGTCCTTGCAAAAAGTTCCTCTGACTATTATTAATCTCTGGAAAATGATTTGCATTTTGAAGAAATGAAAGACTAGACTTCATTGTGAATGCAGGAAGGAGCTATGAATCAGTGAAGGTAGTGAAAATGAAGGAAGTTGCTTGTCTTATNACAGCACTAGCAAAAATTTAAATTTGCTGACTGGAATTCTTTCGGATAATCGACGCTCTGCTGTATTCCACTTTTGTCTTCTAACTGGTCAGAAACTAGCCTTCAATTTCACTCACTATTAAAGGTGCTTTGATTGATTGATTCAGCAGATTAACTATAGTGACTAGTTCATTCTTGCTTTTAATAGAATTATTATATTACTTTCCCAGCTGTTATAACAGAAGGAAAGTATGGCAATCTGGCAAAAAAAAAGATCCCAGATTTTTACATTTTTGGACTTAGGATTTAGACAAGGTTTCATCTTTATTTGAATCACTGCATGCGATTATAACTGTAAGACATGGTTCTTATGAAATAAACACAAAAGAAACCGAGTCAGGAGTAATTCTACATTAGATATTCTTTCTACTCCAGAGATTTTCTTATGTACAGTACAGTACTTTCTGATTTGATAGAACCAATTTTTGGGTGTTTTATTTATTTACTTTTTTAAGTTTTTCTTACTTGTTCACTTTATAATCGATAATAAACAGCTTTAATTTTGCTATAGCATATCATGTAGCTTCAATCATATACCAAATAACTAAATATATATCAGCAAAAAGCTTGATATATAATTTAAGCATTTTTAGTTTCTTCTTGTAAAGAGGAAAACATTAATTTTAAACCACTGTTTTAGGATTCTCTTCTAGTTTTTTGATTTTAAATTATCGTTGATTTTTGTAAATCATTCAGCATTACATAATGCAAATTTCGGAAATATTTTGTAAAGGATTGTTCTTAGACAAATGATTTTTTTTTTTACAGAGACCATCACTGGTTGAAATATGAAATTTGTTCTTGAGTTATTGAGACAATTTATATACAGGTATTCCTTGATTAACGTGCAAAATTAATTGAGGCAATCCCTTTGTTTATGCAGCAGAAGTTTTAATTAACATGGTTTTACCAATTATCTTTACTTAACATAGATACCATATTTGATTAACACAATTTTGATGTATGCAGTAACATTGAGGGATTAATTAACTGTGTTAATCAAGGGATACCTGTATACAGTAATCAAAATGTTCCATGCATTCATTTAAATAACACATACAATTAAAATCTATGAATTTATAAGAAAGTTTTAAATTAAAAAGAAAGCTTTATTTTCTTTGGAACAGATATGCGCTTTTATAAAAGTTTTAATTAATGTGTGTTTAAATTTTAAGTTATGTTGTAATGTTTTAAGATTTATTTATGAATTTTGTTGAAGTATCTATCAAATATTAATATTAAAATAGATAACTTTTAAGAAGAAAAAAATTGGAGTTTAACTTTAAATTATTATTTTTAATTTTGTTATTTTGAATTTTTATAAATTTCTGTATTTTATGCATGTCATGTGCATTTATGCATATCATAGTTTTTACCCTTGTATTATGGTAATAGTTGTAAATATTGAATTATTTATATATTTCTGAAAGGACTCTGTTGGAATTTTTATTGCATTTGGAGGATTATGTATATTTCATAAAGGCTGTGTATAAAGTTAAATTAGTCAAAAACGAATTTTTTTTAATGGTTGTTAATTATGTAGTTCTGGGAAAAGGTTTCTTTTCAAACTAACTATTATTTATAACTCACCAGAGACAATGCCAAGATAATTAAAAGTATATGACTAGAATCATCATTGATTTATTGCATTCATAAAGATTTTAGAATTAGTTTTTCTTTCAGAATTTTTAAAGATACTGAATGGATACTGAATATATGAATTATATACAAGCATGTTATTATAATAATCATTAATATAAATTTTCAATTAAAGCAATTAAAAATTAACACACATTTTTTTATGTTGCATTTATGACTCCTAAAAAGTTTAAAAAACTTTTAATTATGTAAGTTACCAGCAAAAGTACCTTGCAACTAATGAACAGTGCTATTCAATAAGGAATTTGCTTTTAGATTCTAACTTAATACACTTGGTTTACATAAAAAATGAAATACAGTAGAGCCTCGATTATCCAACCCCCGATTAACCGACATTTCAGTTAACCGACCGTCCTAGTCGGCAAATTTCAAATGTCCGCTAATGATGTGGCACTACAATATTTGGCTATGTCTTGGCTACTTTAATATTATTTTTACGTGTTTTAGCTGGCAACACTCATTTGACCATGAAAGGGAGCCAGTATTTAAACGAGGCTTAATTTTCTAATTTTTAACGCTACAATAGCGACGATTATTATTTAAAAAAATTTTTGTTAGGCTTAACATCAATGAAAATTCAACGCAAAGTAGGTTAATAGCGATATACAGGTAACCCCCGTATAACACGGTAGTTACGTTCCAAAAAATTGCCGTGTTATGCGAATCCGTGCTATACGAAACAAAGAACTAATACGAAAAGGAGGGTTAGGTTCCAAAAATTAAAAAACATGCTAGTATATTTTCATAATTAAGATAAATATCTTCATAAAAATTTTTTAAGTGATACATGTTAATATAAATTAAACAATGTTTTCTTCGTCATCACTAAAAACACTATTAATTAACCGAGAGCGTTTTCTTTTTGGCAAGTTATCCTTATCCTGTGAGCATTTTTCTGCATTATTTTCAGATCCATGCTTTACCTTTTGCAAAAAGTATGTAATTTTAGATTGCTTGCTTCTAGTTAAAAGGTCCTTATAAATTTCCTTATATGGTGCTAAGCACTTATGAAGAATAAAGCAAGTATGGAATAAGGGGAAGACATTCGGCAACATCAGAAGCAGAAGCGTCGCGATCTGGCAACATTGAAACAAGTTTCGAGAAGGACCACGTGTATCGACAGAAGGCGAGAAGAGAAAATTTACATACTTAAGTACTAATAGTTCACGAAAATAATAATTTTCGTGAACTATTAGTACTTAAGTATGTAAAAATTTATTACATTTCATGTTGTACGAGGGTTTTACCCAATTCTCGAACCGTGTCAGAGTGAATCCGTGCTATAAAAGTACCGTGTTATACGGGGGATGGTACCAATTCTCGAACCGTGTTAGAGCGAATCCGTGTTATAGAAGTGCCGTGTTATACGGGGGTTACCTGTACTAATTACATGGGATATAATAATATACTACACTAATAATGGATTTTTTCATACTTTTTGGTTATCCGACTTTTCAATTATCCAACCAACCCCAGTCCCCAATTGAGTCAGATAATCGAGGCTCTACTGTATTGGAAAAGTATCAGTGTATCAGAATAAATTATCAATAATGTATGTTTCTCATATTATTAGTTACAGTAAAGAACTTGATTACATATAAATTTTTAATTATAAAAATTGTGTTAAGATATATTTTTTTACATTATTGTTAATGTTAACACGAGTACTTTTGAAATTCCAAAAATATGATTTTTATAGTTTTCACGTAAAATAATTTTAGAAGTTTGTACTTGAAGAAGAAAATTTTCTTTGCTAATGAAGAAAATGTGATTTACTGTATGTTTAAAGAAAAATATCATATATTGTTTCATTAAAAATTTATGTATGTACTGTAAATAAACTTGTCAGATGTAATCATAATCTTATTTCGTCCACTAGTACGTATCTATTAACAGGACTTATTAAACTGGCTTTAGGGATACTGCAACTCAGTTTCATAGATTAGAAAGTTATTTTATTTAATTTACCTGTAAATTAAATTAAATAATTCTAATCTGTGAAACTGAGTTGCAGTATCCCTAAAGCCAGTTTAATAAGTCCTGTTAATAGATACGTACTAGTGGACGAAATAAGATTATGATTACATCTGACAAGTTTATTTACAGTACATACATAAATTTTTAATGAAACAATATATGATATTTTTCTTTAAACATACAGTAAANATATATACGATTAAATAAATCAAAGACAAGTCTGTCCAAGAGGGATCATCATTTATTTTGCATTTCAGACTACACATACACTTAATGTGTATGTGTAGTCTGAAATGCAAAATAAATGATGATCCCTCTTGGACAGACTTGTCTTTGATTTATTTAATCTAATTTATAAATTATTTGATCCTCCATCAAACATTTTATAACAAATTAGATATTTGTATTGTTATTTGTTTGTTGTAAAAAAATAATAAATTAAAAATAAAATAAAGTTTAATATTAAAAACTTTTACTATTATATTTAATGTTTTATTAATAAAACTAGTAACAACATTTAAATATAAGTCATGCTACTAAAAAAAATTTTCCTTTTACTTAGTATATATTCTTTTATCCTGATAAACATGTAAATATTTTTAGAGAATAGCTGCTTGTGATTTGAGAGCTATTTCCCAAGCAAGTCATCCTTTACAACAGAATAATCAAGATGTAAGTTATTTTAATCATATTCCTATATTCTATAAATTTAATTAATAAATGGAGCATTTTTGTCTTTAATTAATTTTAATATTTAAGAAAGCAATAAAATAGTATGAATTTCAGTAGAGCATCAAATACTCAAAATAATTTCAGTTAACAGTTTCAGATAACCAATCACACTTGGTAAAGAAAGAACAGATAAACATTTAAATAAAATAAAAGTATTAATTTTTAATTCTAATATAATAATAAAAGAATTTAAAGGCATACAAATTTGCTAAATATGAATGATATACAATTTTCTTCGCTATTTCTTAATTTATTAAAGCAAGCACTTAATCTTTCATTGCAATCTATAATGTACTGATGAAACTTTGAACTCATAGTAAAAAAATACATAATAGTAAGATTTAATATTAATTTTTATGTGAGTACTATACTTTTTTTTGGGTCACTTATTTTGCTTTATGTAGTTTTTTTTTAAACTCTGCTAAATTCCTGACTTGCTTGATCATCATGAGAAATTGAAAAATCTGCAAAAGATTGCATTTCTAACCATCATTCATTGCTTTTCTAATGCTTCAAATGCTTCATTGTGTCTATGCACAGTGAAGCATTTGATGCATTAGAAGCCTGTGACTCATTAATCATGTTTTTCTATCTGTATTGTAATAAGTAAAACCAACACTAGTGTTGATGATGAACTGGTTCAATAGCAGGCTTCTGGAAGATCACTGACAGTCACTAGTTACTATTACATAAAATTTTGTAATTTTTGGAATTAGTATTCTCTGAAATCAGTTTCAGTTAAGTGATTTTTTCAGATAATTGATTTTTAGATAATCAATGCTTTACTGTATAAGATAAGATATTATTGTTTTTATTTTTTACTTATTTACTTCATCACACATTACAGAATAAAATTAAATAATATTTTGTAAAACTATACATCTGTAATAAAATAAAGTTACAATACCTATGCATTTATTTTTGCCAGATGATATTTTCATAATTCTGTGTTTAGACATTATTATTATTATTATGGAAATGTTACCATTTGAAAGCTGTATTTTTACACCATTTAGGATTTATATAATGTATTTCAGTTTGATATTTGTTTTTCATTTGATATTTTTGTAGGAAAAATTTGTCAAACAATAATATTTTTAACAAAACAAATGTATGGGAAAAATCTTGAGTTACATTCTGAATACAATTGACAGAACATCAGAATTGTATGTAGATGTTTTAAACTCCCCAAGTGTCAACAAATGAGATATACATCTTAGATGATGATGGTGTTGCAAGAAGCATCATAGCAATATATTGATATCTCCTGTAATGAAAAGCTCAAAAGCACTTTCATGATGTCATTAATAGTAATCAACAATTCTATAATTTACAGAAATGCTACAGACATTTTTAAAAATGTATTGAAATTTATTCTTTGTGTGTTACTGCAAATTTTCATCCTGTATTTTTTTCAAACAAAAATTCTTATTTATTCTTAAGCTTTTGTGTCCTTATTATACAATTTTATTATTTAAATGTCTATTAGGACTTATTATAGGTATAGGTTTTGCAGGACTTGGACACCAGTATAATAAGTCCTAATAATATGATCTGTCCTAGTACGGCTAATAGATATTTAAATAGTAAAAATTCTTATTGTTGTGTGCTATACTGTATTGTAAACATAATCTTTATGGACTGTATAAGTTACTACTTACAAAACAACTATATATTAACAACTAGCTTACCTGTCGTGCATTGCTGCGATCTCAGAAGAAACAAAATTCAAGAAAACTCGTTATGATAAAATTAAATTTACATTTTATCATTTTTATTGAAACTTATTATTGTTGTTATTCATTTTCATTGGGAAAACATTTCAAAGTGTCATTTCAATTCTATTTATTTATTGGAGTGTTTGTGGATACACAATATTTTTTGTTTTTCCGTCTGGTGCGTACACGAATAAATCAGACGGTTTCNCACACACACACACACACACACACACACACACACACACACACACACACACATTCATTTTTATATATATAGATGATACTGTTTGTTGATCAGAAATGATATTTAATCATTTTACATTCTAATATTATAATTTGTCACTTTTCCTTTGTCTTTTTTGGATTTGTTACATATATAGGCATATTTATTGTGTTTCAGTTACATTTTAACAAAACTGTTTTAAAGTATATGGATTAGCATTGTAACACATTATATAATTTTTCCCATTTTAAAATAACGAGAAATAGTTTTTTGATTAATGTTTTCACATACTTGTAGAACATTGATTTTCAGGAACAGATTACTGATGTTAAATGGGGGATACCTATATATATTTTTTTTAACAATAGTTTTCTCCGATATTACATAATTATAATATTATAATTTTATTTGAAAATAAATAATATTAGATATAGTAAGTATTATTTTTAATAAAAACATTAAATTACTTTCTTGATATAGCTTGTTTCCAAATCTGAAGAAAAAGTGAGATGTACTCTTATTCCTGGTGATGGAGTTGGTCCAGAAATATGTAATTCAGTAAAAGAAATATTTAAACATCTTGGTGTTCCTGTAGAATTTGAAGAACTGTTTGTGAGGTAACTAGATGCTAAAATACATAGAACAAATTTTGATTAAATTCTATATAATGAATGAATAATAATTTATTTTTGAAATATATCACTAGCAATGGTACAGGTTAGAAATAGAGTTAAATACAGTAGAGCATCATTTATCTGAATCAATTGGGGACTGAGGGTGTTCGGATAACTTATTTTTTGGATAACCAATTATGTACGAAAAAATATATTAACCTATCCCGTGTTGAAAATTTTCTCTGTTGCGTTTCGCTTCGCGTTGAATTTTCGTCGATGCTAAGCCTAACGTAAACTTTTTAAAATAATAATCGTGGCTATTGTATTGTTATAAATTATTTCTTTATTTTTTACAAACAAAATAAATATATTGAAAAATATAAAAACAAAAAAAATTATACTTTAGAAGTTAATCTAGTATCAAAAACATTCAATTCAGCACAACACAGTCCACAGAAAAACACTACACAAAAGTGCCAATGCTACCAGCTAAAACACACACACCAACAAAAAAAATATTGGAGTAGCCCAAGATATAGCCAAAGATTGCAGCGCCACAGCACTAACAAAAATTTAAATTTACCGACTGAAATTCTTTTGGTTAACCGACATTTCAGATAACTGGCTTTCGGATAAACGACGCTCTACTGTAGTTGAATTTTGAAAATACAGTAAGACAACAAAGTGCTAAGCGAAACAGTGTTAAATGAGGTCATTTTAACATAGAGCAAATAGGGATAGGGAAAACGTGACCAAAAATAAACCAATTTTACTTTAATTTTAAGTTATTTTTATATTAATTTGTATAATAATATATGTTAAATAATACACAAACATATGCACACAGAAATGTAAAGTTAATTTTTTTTTGTGACGAAGGTCCTGACTTTTCTGAAATTCTTGTTCTTTTGCAATAAAGTCGTGAAGTTTCATTTGTCGCTTTTTTCTTTCCTTAAGCAAATGTCGGTAGCAGAAGATTGCATCCAAAACACTTCTTTTTGCTTTTGCACTCCTTTCAAAATCTGGATCATTCACTACAATTTGATCAACAATTTCGGTTATCTTACCAAACTTTTACTAAGGAAATCTGTAGAGAAATTTTTTGGGTTCTTTGTTTTCAGAATCTCTATTTTCCAGTTTCACATGAATTCCATGTTCTGCCAGTTCTTGAAGGTTATCATTGATAAGACTCTCACCAAAAACCTGTGGTAACTCCTCAATATCTTGTTCTTCTACATCTCCTAGTCCTGCTGTATCAATTAGGTTGAGTTTGGTCAACCTAACAACAATGTTCCCTCTAATTTTTTTTTTTGTAGATGAGCAGAACATACACTTCTCTGAACAAAAAAATTTTTGCTGAACAGAATCTGAGCAAAAAAATATATATATATTTTAATTTTTATATATAAAATCTTATTTTTTCCTATAAAAATTAAAATAATTAATTATTAAATAGAGATTAAAACTCATTTTAAAACATACTTTTATACAAAATATTATCTTTTGTCAATGATTTCATGTTTTTAATCGAAATATATGCAGCAATAATCATGTTGCAGACAGAGTGAGAAATAAGTAAACAGCAATTCAAATTGGTGGGCATGCTCGCCTGTGTGGCACATAAGTTCTTGTGCACTGCAACAATTTGAGCAGTGTGCGGCAGCTTAGCTTAGAGGGAACATTGCCTAACAATACAGTGATAGGCTCTTCTCGTTAAGAATTCTTGGATACCTTCAGCCACAACTTCTGCACTTCATTCAGGCATTTACCAGTTAATTCTTGCCAAGTGAAGTTGATATTTCCTATGGTATCCATGGTGTTATATTTTTTCCAAAATTGCACCAAACAAACATAAATTTAAAGAAAGTACACCTTTTTGCCACCTTTTGCTGATTTGTTTGTGTTTGCAAATGATCGTATTATATATGAATCAATAAAATGTCGCGCTAATTTAAATCAGCGTAAATTTTTAGAGTTTTTTAGGCTTTGAGCAGACCGCATTATATCGAATTAGCATTAAGCGGGGTCTTACTGTATATGTTAAATGCAAATTAAATTAATTGATAAGTTCTCAAATTTTTTATTATTGTGCTCCTTTGAATTTTTGACTCTCACAAAACCTTTATGCTATTAAAATTCCTGACTTTGCTGAAATTCTTGTTCTTTTGCAATAAAGTTGTGAAGTTTCATTTGTCACTTTTTTCTTTCCTTAAGCAAATGTCAGTAGCAGAAGATCACATCCAAAACACTTCTTTTCACTTTTGTACTCCTTTCAAAATCTGGATCATTTGCTACAATTTGATCAACAATTTCGGTTATCATTACCAAGTCTAGAATAAAACCTTTATTTTTGATTTTATTTTAATTACCTTTTAATTACATTTGTGTATGAGTATATATGTATTTATATATATATATATAATATTACACAGCTAAACAGAATTAAAAATATCACTATCTTTGGAATACAAAAAGAAATTGGTTGAAGATCTTATCAAAAGATTTAAGGAAGTCAATGGAGGAATTAAAACAAAAAGCAATAAAATATCTATATTCACATATAATAAAACTTTAAAGAGTGTCACTAATGAGATTGTGAATCATAAAGAAACAAAACTTGTATTCAAAAGAGTGCCCACCATTTACAGACTTCTTAGAAATGACAAAGAAAAAACAAAAAAAAAAAAAAGAAGCACAAATAGGTGTCTATAGAATTCTGTATGAAAGAAAACAAGAGAAATGGCATTGCACTCAAGGGAAGTCTTTAAACACCATTCAATACTGTATCTGGAGAATTGATGTCACTTAATTTGAAACTTAGTTGGGGTCAAAAAAGATAACTTGAAGTAAATTGTAAAGCACATAAATACATCATCAAATAAAGACAGTGTTGCAAGGTGTTGTTCACCATGGTGCAAGTGGAATACTCAATTGTAAAATGGGAAGATGTTGACATCATAAAACCAGTGTATTCACCATTAAGGATGCACCAATTAATCGGTAAGTAATCGGTAATCGGCCGTATCGGCCACTTAGCCGATTAATCGGTATCGTCCATTCCCCCCTGATTAATCGGTTTCGATAATCAGCCAATTTTACATTTTGGTATTTTTGTTAGAATGTTACGTACAATGCTAGTAATAAAAACTAATAAATTTCTGTTATACATTTATTATTTATTACATGACAATCTGAATATTAAAAAAAAATTACTAATCAAATTATTCCTTTTATCGATACATATTATAAGTATAATACAATGTATAATATAAAGTTTAAACTTTACATAAGAAAAAGTATTGAATAGGTTAAGAAGAAAAATTAAATTTTTATTTGTTTTATAAGTTTAAAGTTTAAACATATAAAACAAATAAAAATTTAATATTTAAACTGTAAAACCCTTAAATT
>NW_019384946.1:206413-224457 GCF_000671375.1 Centruroides sculpturatus | reverse complement strand
CATGCGTCAACAATTAAGTGTTGAGATTTATTTTAGAAACAAAGGAAGAGATTGTTGATTTTGCGAGGATATTCGATCGTCTCTTGTTTACCTGACCCGAGGGAGATGGAAATACCAGGTGGAGAAAAATGGGTTTTTTCCACATTATAATTAACTGTATAATTAACTCCAGGATCTCACACTATTAATGCAATAAATTATTAACACTAATCGGCCGATTAATTGGTATCGGCCGATAATGCATGGCCGATTAATCGGTAATCGGCCATTTTGCTTATCGGTGCATCCTTATTCACCATCATTAATGATGAGTATAGAAAAGTTAGAAATATACAGAAGCAGGAATAATTAGCAAGTATCTGAATGCTAGGGACACTGAAAGATGATCATAAGCATGGAAATAAATCATGGGAAAAAAACTAAAACACCAATTTATTGATTGCCATTCAGACAAAGGAAGCAATATTACATTTTCATTTTTTGCTTCACATTATATATTAATACATTTATTCTAATTATATTTTATGTTTTAACTTTTATTATTAATTTGATTTGATTTCTGTGTAATTTTCATCTTTTAAAAAATTATTTTGTATTGTTTTATTTATGTTTAAATTTATTATACAGTGAAACCCTGGATAATGAACGTCCTGGTTAACGACCAGATCTGTTAACAAACTTTTATTTTGCAAAAATTTTGTCTCTGATAATGAACAAAATTCGGATAACAAACTTAATGGCTTTTTGTGTCAAATTTGTAAGCTTGCCGACTTTTAGGGAACATCAGTTAATCATGTGTCGGTGATGGTCTAGGGTCCACTCGTACGTTGGTGGTGGCGGAGGAGACACCCAGAGCAGACGAGATGGGTTCGCTTGGTCACAGAAGCGATGGTAGGTGACAGAGCTGCAACGACTGAAGCGGTCCGCGAGACACAACACAAATTTTATCGGGCACAACTTCAGGCTTAATCCAGATGAAGACGACACAGATTAATTGCCATAGAATTTTTAGGAAAACTGCGTTTTGACCTTGAGATTCGGGGTTTTTATAGTATTTCTTCCTTGAATCTCACCTTATAATTAGTCCTGCATCCCATTCCTCACTTCCCAACTGTTTTCTTCTTTGTCTCCAGGTGAAAACCGAAACCAGATCAGGTCACGAGAAAGGTTTGTTCCGAGCCGTTTATTTGACACCTGTTCGTTGACTCTGATCAGAGATTCTTAATAAACCTATAAGCCTTTCGCTCATAATTTAGTCTACTGTTTCTGCTATCTGTCATTTTAGAACTTTAACGATCGTATGTGATGTTTTTATACTTGTCAAATTTTTCCTCTTTTCCGAAAATTTAACCTAGATTGACTGTTTATGAGCATGTTTTCCTATATTTTCATTAAAGAAAACCCATTTTACAAATAAAATTACAAAAATACTGACGGCTAGAACGGACTAATTGTATTTGCATTAATTTCTATGGGAAAAATTGCTTTGGTTAACGAACATACTCATGGAACGGATTACGTTCATTAACCGGGGTTCCACTGTATTTGAAATTCCATTAGAATGTAATATAATGATTGAGGATAGCTTGTAGAGCAAGCCAAAAATGTTTGTGATTATTAAATGTTTTCCTTGGTAAAATAAGGTGTATGTGGTTTATCATTTTAAAATATCTGATAAATTATATACTTGCTAAGCCTGCAAAAATTTAAGTTTCTGTCACCCAGTTGACTGTTGCCAAATTGTCATGTAATATATAAGAATTATAATAATTTAAATTCCGAAAATTTTGCATAAAAAAGATTTTTTTTTATTTCAGTGAAGTTCATCATAATATAAGTACTCCTTTAGAAGATGTTATGGCTTCCATAGAGAGAAATGGCATTGCCCTCAAGGGAAGTCTTCAAACGCCATTTAGTACTGTATCTGGAGAATTGATGTCACTTAATATGAAACTTAGGTGAATATTTTTTTAGAAATCAGTTTGCATAAATAATATATTTATTCTAATATATTTTCCAGAAAAGAATTAGATATGTTTGCCAATGTAGTTCCCATAAATAGCGTTCCTGGCATTCAAACTCGTCATGATAATCTAGATTTTGTCATTATTAGAGAACAAACTGAAGGTGAATATAGTGCTCTAGAACATCAGGTAAGAGTTTAACTACATCTATCTTTTTTTTCTTTATAACTACTATTATAATTACTACTAACAAAGATCCAAGATAATGAATTCATTACCTTGTTTTTTCAAAAGTATTCACTACTAATTAATGTTGCTATTAACACACTAATGGAGAATAATGAATAAATGTTTCATTACTATTTTCTGTTTCATATATTTTGTAGAAA
The DNA here is from genome assembly GCF_000671375.1 of Centruroides sculpturatus. Taxonomy (NCBI): domain Eukaryota; kingdom Metazoa; phylum Arthropoda; class Arachnida; order Scorpiones; family Buthidae; genus Centruroides; species Centruroides sculpturatus. The sequence continues at coordinate 222,104 of NW_019384946.1, read as the reverse complement.
TGTTTAAATATAAGTATAAAATTTAACAATTCAAAAAGACACAAAGGCATAAAACAACTTAATTTATATGTTATCTGATTTATTTTTTTATATAAAAACTGTTTATTTGGTTTAAGGAATTACAAGAGATGATTTTTTAAAGCCTTTATTGCACTAAGTAGTAATTGTATATTTTTTTTTGCACATTTTGCACAGACACATTATGGGTTCACTTAAGTCCACAAGATGCTGATCAAATGATGAGGACAAACATTTGAAAAATTCCTGAGAATTAAAACTAGTCTTGAAAATGGTTTTCCATAGGGAAAGAAATACTCTGTGTCTAGATCAATAATACAACCCCAAAAATTTCATTAGTCATTAAAGTATATAAAAATAATAAATTGTTATTTCCAAAACCAGAAAATCTTTTCCAATATCTCAATTCTAAAATTGAACAAAAAACAAGAAAAAAAACTTAATAAATGAAAATAACAAAACATCCACATCCAGCTCAACAAAGAAAGTTTATCTGAATCACCCGTCATAGTCCCAAATTATACAATGATTAAAAGACCAATGCTTTATCCTTCAATCAAATAATTAATAAAAAGTTTGCAACTAACTTTTAAAAATCTCAACAGAAATATGTACAGTTATAATATGCATGATACCATGGTTAGTTCCACAAATCTCAAAACTCTGTCTATAATGCAAATTAGAATATTTTATATATAAAATCAATCTGATTAATCTGTCCTGGAACAAAATCTATTTGAACAAATAAAAATAAAACCCAGTAAAAAATAAAATAGAAGTTTCTTTTTTATTTTTGTTTAAATTGGTATGAACCTAATAAAATTATATTCTGTAGAAATTCCAAATATGATACATGATTTGAATAATAACCATACAGTAAATGAGTTTTAATAGAAATTATTGTCTACTCAGTCCCTTACCTCTTAACAAGTAATTGAATAATAATATTCAACATTTTAGTGCTGATATCTACTCATTTCTTAAGCGTATTGGCTTATTTATATCATTATTAAATAATAGCAGCAATCTTTTATTAAATAAAATTATTAAAATGACATTAATTATTAAAAACTAAAATGAAATATAAAACTATATTTTAAAATTAAAAGAACAAATGATGTTAACATGTTCACTATTACTGCTAGAGAAAATTGAGTTGCAATATTCAAATAGTAATTATTATTTTCACACAATGCTTTAAAAGAAATTAGGCATGTAAATACATTTAAATATTTTGTTAACATTAATTAAACTTTGTAAAAATTTAAATTTTTAAAAAATTATTTCTCATTATTTTAAATCATATAATAATTTAGTACATACTTTTATAATCATTTATTATATTTTTAATTACTTAATGATTTAAAATAAAAGTTAAATTAAAAAACTTATTATATATTGATAAGCAGATTTAGTTTTATCATTAAAGTTTAAAAAATTTCAGCTTGATATAAAATTAATAATTACATTACAATACATTACAAAAAAATCAAATATATATTAAGTTTATTGTAATTAAATTAAAAAATTGTAACATTTAATTATGCATTCTGTCTTTAATTAATATTTTTAATATTGGAATTTGAGTTATAGTAGAATCACTTTCATATTTATTTTTTATTTTTTAAGAGTGTGACAGGTGTAATAGAATGTATGAAAATTGTCACTCGAACAAAATCTAAAAGAATTGCCAAATTTGCTTTTGATTATGCCACAAAATATGGACGTAAAAAAGTGACAGCAGTACATAAAGCCAATATCATGAAACTGGGAGATGGATTGTTTCTTCGAAGTTGTGAAGAGATTTCTAAACTATATCCACAAATAGAATTTGAATCCATGATCATTGACAATTGTTGCATGCAATTAGTTGCCCATCCTCATCGATTTGATGTCATGGTTATGCCTAATCTGTATGGCAATATTGTTGACAATCTGGCTGCTGGTCTAGTTGGTGGAGCCGGTGTGGTACCTGGAGCTAGTTATAGCGCCAACTGCGTCATCTATGAACCAGTAAGTAATTTTTAAAACCTGAATAAAATCAATTTAAATTTTTTATTTTAAATTACTAACAATAAAATTTATGATTAGGGAGCAAGACATACATTTGCTGAAGCAGGAGGAAAAGACATTGCTAATCCAACAGCTATGATACTATCTGCTGTTCATTTATTGAAACACATAAACTTGCATTCATATTCTACTGCTATAAGAAATGCAGTTACTAAAGTTTTGAAAGATGGCAAAGTAAGTATAATCAATTTATAAAAAAATATAAAGGAATGTATAGATTTGGTTTTCTTTACAAATAACTTTTTAGAAGAAATTAATGATTTTTATTTTAAATGAAATAATTATGTATTAATATTATTATTCTCAAATTATTATACAAGGTAATCAAACAAAAATAGAACTCTCAAGGAATTTGAAGACTTGGAAACATCATGAGCTGGTTGTGTAAAGCAAAGCCAGCTCACAATGTCACCAAGTCTAATAGGATTGCTACATTATTTTCTGCAAGTTCTACTTTCATTTGATCATTCAATACATTGTTAATTAGTAAATCAACAGTCACATATTTTGCTAAATACAGGTATACCTCGACTTACGTTGTTTCGAGTTACGTTGTTCCCGATTATACGTCGTTTGTCAAAAAAGTATACGAAAAAATAAAAATCAAGTTTAAGTCATTTTATTCGACTTTACGTCCGTCCGCCACAAATATTGAAGTCGTAATATCACTAGAAAAACGTTTAAAGCACATAAAATCATATTAAAATATACACATTTACAAGTATGTTCTGTATTTACAGTACATGCATTCGTAAATTTAGAATACTTTTTTCTGTACTATATTAAAAACTAAAATTTATTTGTTTGTAAGCTTAAAATAGATTTTTATTAACCATATATTATTAAAAATGCATTAATAAATAAAATACAGAACAGAGAATAATAATTTATGGTTTAGCCTAGTGACAAGTAGATTCGGAGACAAGTAAATTCGACTTACGTCGTTTTCCTGGAACCAATTAACGACGTAAGGCGAGGTATACCTGTATATTAATACTAGCTGGTTGCAAGATTTGCATGGCTATGTATATCTAACTAATGAAATCCAAGATAGTAATTTATTGAAATGAACTTGTTATTTACAAAAGGACTTATTTATAGCACTTGGTTTAATATGTACACATGAGTTTTTAAGTTTTATGGAAATTTCTAAAAGTTTAAATCCTGAGTGAAGTCTATTGTAAATGGGAAAGTGTAATTGACTCACTCAGCATATGGTAAAATCACTTTAATGCTTTAGTGTTCATTGTAAGTGAATGTGGAACAGAATTTACTTTTCAGAAAAGAGTTAATTTTTACAAATTACTAAACAAAAATTTTTCCTTTCTGATTTGGTTACTAAAGTTACTACCTTTTTTTATTGAATTTAGTTATTACAGTTACTTTTTTATTACATTTTTAGAATATTTTGATGATCAAAATAGAATTAAAACTACATACTGTATTTTGACTGACTATTTGCAATGCATGATCTGATGTACAGTACAACACAAATAGTCAATCAAAATATAGAAAGTGGTTTAACTCTATTTTAATTTTCATAAAACCTTACTAAACTTTTTAATTTTAAATATTAACATTTTCATTTTTCTACAGACTTGCAAGAAACTAAATATTGTATCATCCATGACAACACTTTTCATTGGCTGAAAACATGCTGCAGCAGACTTTGTTAAAGTTACTGTAGCAATGTTTTCAATTGATTGTATCCTTCACTAGTATAAAAATTTATGCAACGCTACACTTCTATAGTCAAATAGAAAATTTTCAACAGTTAACACCATGTAAAAAGCCTAATATATAGTTCAAACACAATATATGTCACAGTTTGAATGTTAAAGGTTTATCCTCTTATGAAATAGCTCAGGGTGTGTTATCATCAATCAACAAAAATTGTGCATTTGTTATAAGAATGATGTGAAAATGATAATATTGAAAGGAAAGCTGGATCAGGATGTAAACACATCAGTACACCATGACAGGGTGAATGTAGAAGCATTTCAGTTTGCAAAACGTACTGCTTGTTCTGAACTGTAAAGTGGGAAGAGGAAACAGATGCATAAACTGCAACATGGATTAAAAGCCTGACATCTGCATAAGAAGCCATTACTGATGAGAAAAATGAGCAGAGGTTTAGCTGGGCTAAACAACACGCAGACTGGAGCATTGACACATTGACTTATACTATGTTTTTGGATGAATCCAAAGTTAACCTGTGCAGATCTGATGGAAAACATTCCATACATTTCTATATTCAACGGTTGACTGAACAGTGAATTTTCCATTGTGTCCCTCCATTCAATGATCTGACGTCACGTTTTACAGAAAAAAGAAACGTTTTCATTGAGAGGTCGCTTTTCAAGATGGCTGACTTAAGTAATGAGAAGGTAGCAATTGTGTCTGTTTTGCTAAATAATTAAAGTAACTTGCTTAACCATTATTCAAATAAATCCTTTTATTCAAATGAACCCATATCTGTATCATTTTCTTATATATTGGATCTTTCTTTAATAATTTTAATTAATTTCTTGAATATTTATATCATTAGGAAGACTTAGCAGGCCAAATATTGGTCGTAATCAATTTTGGACAAATGAAAAAAATCTTAATAATTTAATATTGACCAAATTATCCAACATAATCATGCAATTACATGTTTTATCATATACAGATTGTTCATTAATCTGTCTGCTATTACAGCATCCACAGCAGTGAATGGATAGTTTCTATAAGCGAAATTTACTTTTTCATGGAAGCTGCCATGTTAGTTTGGTTAGTACTCAACAGTCTTTCACGTCGTTGAAACCATTGAACTCAACGGTGAAACAGTGCTAACGTCACTAGTCTCAATGGTCCATTTAGAAGCATTGTTCTCTCACCATTGAGTCAACCGTTGAATATAGAAACATACAGATTATGTTAGATATAGAAAAAGCAAGGCCCATAACAGAGATTACTTGATGCGGATAGTAAACTTTCTGATGAGTCAAATTGTGTGGAGCTACATATCTAGTAATTGTGTATTCGCAGACTATGCTTTATAAATAGATCTACAAATCAGAATGCTAAAAAAATTATTTTCTCTGTCAAGCTAATTCCAGCAATCAAAGAACAATTTCATTACAAAGTACTGTATCTTCTAGGAAAATTCTGTGTCATGTTACTGCATCAAGGTAGTGATTTAAGTGTGATGTTTTCTACAGTTTATTAGCATTATTGTCAGTTACTGACACACAGGTAAGATATATTCCTACAAGTATACCAGACCAGATACCTAGACTGGTCAAGTAACAGTCGTGATCTCAACCCTATTGAGAATTGTTGGTATGCAAGGAACACAAAGAAGAAGAGAGTGAAAATAACTGCAAATGTATTATAAAAATTTGGTATCATAAGCAAGATATAAAATACAAGAATTCCATCCATTCTGTGCCAGAGCACTGTAAAGTTACTAACACTCAAGATGGTTGTACAAAGTACTAGAATTTCATTCAACAAGAAGTAATTGTTCATGTTATGTTTTTCAGACCTACTTATGCTGTGAATCTTTGTTTACTTCCATAGCTGTAAAAGATCAGTTATTGCAACAATACTCATTTCATGCTACAGCCTCACAATACTATTAATAATATTTAAGTTCAATATAACATTACATGTTATAAATTGCATTTACTTTTGGTTGATTTCATCTCTGTCATTTGTAGTGATAATTATAGTAATAATCAGAGTTTCAATATTCTATTTTGCACATCTTTTGAATGCGTTTTGGTATATACCACAAGTAGGGTTTCTCATTTCCCGGTCTTTTGCTTGTCCCGGGATTCCGGGATAAAAGTGAACTGTTTCCCGGGAAATCCCGGGATAGAATTAATTATTTTTAAGGTATACAAAATATCTTGAAATCAAATGATATAATTATTTTCCATTTTTTAAAGTAATTTTAAAGTTCTGTAACCTCCAAAATCATATTAATAATGCTGTGTAAGGTCTATAGGCCTATAATAAAAATTACCTTTAAATAACGTAGAAATTTTCACAAATAGAAAAAAATTAATTAAAGTTTGCTGGAAACTGCATACAACAACAACAAAAAAAATGTTTTGAATTGAGTTAAAAATTAAAAAAATGAACTTCTAATTTAGAAGGTAATTTTCGTTTTTTAAATAAAATATAATACAAAATATTGCAAACTTTTATAAGATTTTAAAAAGCAAAGATGGTCAATACTCCGATAACTCACTCTAATTCTTATTTTAGTAATGAAAAGTCTTGCCACCGAGAATGCCCTTTCCGATTCAATTGATGTGATTGGAATAGTGTTTAATGCATTTAAGAGAAGACAGATATTATGTGTTTTTTCACCTGTAGCCTGGAAGATTTCGAGTTCGTTTTCGAGATTGTAGTACTTCTTTCGCTCTCTAGTATTCTTGATTTGTCTACCTTGGCTGCTTTAATAGCGGCATCAAGCTTAGAGCTCGATAATTCGGCAATTCATTTGGCTTTAATAATCAGGTTTATGAAGAAAAACTTCATACTTGCAGACTTTGTACTCGTTTGTATCCTTGCCCAATTTGCACAATCTGGCGTCAGGCATTTATTGAAGCTACTGGGCATGGTTAAAACTCAAGACAGCGTAAGCACAATTATTCCAGATATTACAGGTTCCGACAAGTAAAGAATTTTTATAGTCCTGCCACAAATAAGCTATATATTGATTATTGACCATTTGTGACATGCTATAACGAGCAAAAATTTAAAAAAAACTAATAGGTAGGTTTAAAATTAATAAATACAAATGTATTCTGACAGTGAATGAGTTAATTATGCTTTCTATTTGCAAAATTCCTCAACCTTAACACAAAATAAGAAAAAAAGTGAATTTTTAAGAAATTTGCGGGATTTCCCGGGATAAGAAAAATTTCCCAGGATATTTCCCGGGTTAAAAAAACAACCGGGATCCCGTTTGAGAAACCCTAACCACAAGGCATAGATAATGCAATTTCCATGGCTGCTACTGCATAAGTAACTTATATATGATGATCGTAAAAGTCTGAATTGTTATCACCTTGCTGGGGGAAAAAAGGTTATGAATTTTATTTAATGGTTTTATATAAAGGAATTATTTTTCAGTTTTGTTTTGTTTTTTTTCCTTCTAGCTATGACTTTTATAAGTTATTTTCTGTTGTGTTAATTGTTTTATTCTAAAAACAATTAATTATAGAAATATTTTTATTTAAATGAAACTAGTATATGATCATAACATGCGATTTCGTACTAATTTGTTTTGCTAAAATTTCAGGTCAGAACACGAGATCTCGGAGGATATGCCAGCACTACAGATTTTACCAGAGCAATACTAGCTCAACTGTAATCAATTTAATGTATAATATTTATTTTATCAAGTAGAAAAAATAGTTATGTAAAAAAGTAAATCAGGAATATGTAAAAAGTAGTATGACTGGAAGTTTTTATGCAGAATTTTTTGTGTGAATTACTTATTTATATATTAAAACAAAATCTGTTGAATGCATTTATATTATGGTTAAAATGCTTAATTTTATTTTATTTTATTTTATTTTTTTTTTTATGTAGTAGAAAGGACTGCACAAATCTTATGGGAAATGTATCTTGATGGATTTGACTGAATCTTTGATATTTTGTAGTTCTGATGGTCCTGATCAAAAGCCTCATAGACATAAAATCAAAAAATGGATAGTTTTTGAATTATCAAGTATTTAAGATTCAAAAATAGCATAGTTTTCAAATGTGTTTGAAGCCCCTAAATCTTTTTTTGTTTAAAAATAAAAAAAAATGTTGTCTAAACATTATTAATGTTTGGCAATAGATTGCAGTTATACAAATTCTTGTCAGATTTGTTATCACAAGAGGTGAAAATCCCTTGCATCTTTTTGAATATTGATGTTGTGTTCATCCATCTATTTTAGCTATTTGCCAAAGAAGAAATGCTTTATCACAAACATAACAGTGCAAATGATTTCTGAAAGCTATATCAGGCTACTTCGTTCTTATGAAATTAATACTTAATGTTAATAAGGAAGAATTATCAGTTTTTTTTCTCCTTTAATCTATCTCAGATAGAAGAGATATTAGACAATGTAAAGAATTTTTTATATTAACTATTTTATGTTGATATAAAAAACAAAAAAATGGACATTGCCAACATAAACAAAATTTTACAAAACAAATATTTATTTATTCGATAATAAGTATATTGCCTGAAAATGACCCAATAGCGTTCCATTTCAATTGTTATCAAGTCTTGGCAGCAGAGTCTCATACCAGAAGAAACTACACATCAGAACACACTACTGACATAGTATGAACCTAGTGAAAATCAAACTTGTGTGTATTGCATAATGAATGATTTTTCCAAAAGGAAATTTAGCTAACATGCCCATTTGCCCCTCAAATAATAATTCTACAGATTATAATCATATAAATGATTGAGATATGTAACCTTACACCCTCAATCTTGGGACACTTTGTCTGTCTTTTTGCATTCATTTAATACTGTATTTTATAATCTAGTTGTAAAAAAAATTCCCCCAAAAAAACTAAATATATAAATAAAAATTTATTGATGTAATTATTTTTCTCCGAGCTTTCCCCCTAAAAGATTTTCAGCAGTTGCTCATAAGTGTATTCATATGTTGCAATATTTATGATATCAAGTTTAATGGAATTTGTACATCAGTAACATTTGAAAACAAAACATTTTATATTTTTAAAGAAAAAAGATTTAGGGCTTCAAACACATTTATGAATTGTGTTGTTTATGCATCTTTGATGCTCAATAACTCAAAAACTATCCATTTTTTGTCTTTGTGCCTATGGAGACTTTGATCAGATTCAGCCAAACCCACAAAGACTCATTTTCCATAAGGTTTGTGCAAAATCATTCATCAATTAAGTAATAAATTAAAATGAATTATACAAGATATCACTTAACAAAATCAAAGTAATACAAAATAATGTATTGCAATATTTTTAATTTATAGTGTAGAGAGTAAAAATATTTAAATAATAATATAAAATAGACACCTAGAATCCTCATACTAGGAAATAAGGAAAAATTCTACTAATTTTACAATGTTATATATATAAAATATATTTATTTGATTTAAATAAGTATGATTTCTTCTAATAATCTGTTTAGTTTATTAGAAGCTATTATAAAATTAAAATTGTCCAATATTGATTTATTTTAAATATAAAATTTTTCAGAATCATCAAAAGAAATAAAATCATCCTGTCACATAAATTGATCTTAACAAAATGACCAAGTATTTTGCTATAAAATTGTTTCATTAAATGGACTTGGAAGAAACAATGTTTATAAACAGAAAATTTGTATTTATTTTCAATTGTTGTGGAGTCTTCATTGAGTAAGTCTCTTGCCAGAAGGACACCCATGTGTCATATACCTGCTGGATGACATACCTAAGGAACTTGCTATATAGAATACGAAGATCAGTTTTCTGATAGTTTTATTGTTAAAATACTGCATATTGATAAGTTTCTTTTGATAAATATCCATATAAGTTTGAAAGAATTTAGAAGTATTCATATATAATAAACATCTTAAAGCCCTATGAGTATATAATGAAATAACCAACGATTGCCTGGAAGATCGGGCGATCATTGGTTATGTTTTCTCAATGTTTAGAATTTGGTTATAAACTTAAAGAAAAACTAATATTCCAAATTTGTGTTGATATTCACTAATTGTAGAAATATTTTGCCGACAATGTGAAACTGCAGTTCTATGGATAGAATTCGTTCTTTGCTGAAAAGATTAAAACTGATTTAAATCTTTTGTGCCATATGTTACATTCTTACTCATTATTTGACTGTTTTCATATACGGTATAGCGTATATGATAACAGTCAAATAATGAGTAAACAATGCTATATATAAATACTAGCAGGCATCACGCTAATATATACGTGATGTATTCTGTATTAAATTCCTTTTATGTTTCAAGTTAGATTGTATTTGTCTTCGTTATGATTAAATACGTATAAGGATCTTAAGAATCAGTGGACGTATTTCCTAATAAAACTGCTGGAGGTCGCTTTCGTAGGATACACTTCTACACCTCAGCTACTCTGCTTTCTGTACGTTGTTTTGTACGTATAAAAGAAACGACGCAGAATTGTCGCCGAGAATATAAAATATTGGATGCAACCGATCAAGAAAATTCGATATTGCGTAAAAATGCAATTACCCATATATTTTAAACAACAATACAACGTGTGCATTCGCCATTACTAATCTGAAAATATTTGTCGGAATAGATTATGGGGAAAATTGCGTTTCTAATTTTTCCGATAACTAAAGTAGATTTTCGTATGTCATAATTTTATTTGAGGTACAATCTTGAATTCTGTCTTCAGCGCTTATGAACCTTGCTGCACTATCACTACATCGGCTAATTCTAAGTAGAAATAGCTCAACTGTCTTTTAAATTAACAAAGCGGCTTTACTAGGAAATGCGCCCAATAGCCTATGCGGAATCATTCATAAACATCAACCCCAAAATTACGTAACTCATCCTCGAATCGTGTACCTAGGGAATTCGATCCCGGTCCTTATTTCTAATCCCGGGATTTCGGGATTATACTTAGTCAATCCCGGGATTATTTCGGTATTGAGGGTTAATAAAAAATAAGAAAATCTTGCAGAAATCAACAAATCAAAATTTAGACAAAAATCAACATATTTTACAGTATATACCTAGCTAATTTAATCACTCTAACTAATCAGACTCAGAGTCAGACTAACCAGACTTAAAATCACTCAGTCTTCATGTTAAATTTATTCTTTTTTAAGCATCACTGAGATCTCTTTAAACTCACATAAATTGAAAAAACCTTTATGTAACAAACTATGCAAATAAACGTTGAAAATTAACAAAAATCTCTCTTAACATCGACTAAATAGACTACTTTCATATAGCAACCTAGTAAGTAGGTAGTAAGATAAGTTTCTTAGCAAAAAGTATTTAAAAATAATATTAATCAGTCACATTTTTCTTAAATATAAAGAAAACTAATCTAATAGGAACATTCTAATTTGAATTGCGAAAATATGATCTGAGAAATAACAACGCATCCTGTGTCTCATCACCAAGTCTGCTTCTCAATTTGTTGCACATATATGCAGCTGCTGAGAAAACGCGTTTAGGTTTGATGGAAGTTGGAGGAATCGTTAGTAAATACTTATAAGCCCGTTCTAGTTATAGCTTCGAGGACACGGGGAGGTTGGAAGAAAACAGTCCGGTCGACACAGATCGGGATTGTAGGAGTAAAGGCTACAATCCCGATTGTTTCGATCATTGTAAGCATGCCTTTCTAAAAATAAACACGTTAATTTTGTAAATTCGGTCTCTGTGTGAGTCTCTCAGCATCCAGCAAACCACTACTCCCAAACGTAAAAAGACTTTCTCGCATCATCCTGACAGATCACGGGCAAGGCGGGGGTCGTAACCTTTTCACCTAAGGTCGACCCCCCTAAGCGAGAGGCGTCGGGTCTATATTAACCACACTGGCAAAACAAGATGGCTGACACATTGACAGGTAAAACGCACTGAGTAGTGCTCTCGACTGCGCCAGAAAATCGATTGGCGCCCGCGAAAATTCAAAAATACAAAAATGAAGTATATTACCAAGTAACCCAGTGAGAACTGCTTGCCTATCATTTTAGTTGAAAATACAAGAAGTTTTATTCCAAGCAAGCATCGCAAGCCCGCTAGGTTAATTTCTGCTGCTTGCTTGGAATAAAATTTCTCATATTTTATATTAAAATGATAGGCAAGCAATTCTGTTAAAAGCACTGGCACTGAACGTTTCGCTTCATGCAGTCTATTTTGCAACTTTTTTAAAATGATGTCAATCCCGAAAATCTCGGGATTAGGAAAACTTAATCCCGAAAATTTTGGGACTGAAAAGTAGTCGGGATCCCGATTTTCGAGATCCCGGGATCAAATCCTCTACGTGTACCCCTTTAATTGTACTACGGAATTATACACACCACGGGGTATTGAACGATGCATTATTTTATTAATTACGTACAAAGAAGCGTAATCAGTAGGGTTCGCTATGCAACTCTGAAAACAAAAATGAATTATTCTGTTACCCAAGGTTTGAGATCCTAGCATTACGTAACGTTTTTTTAAACAGCCTTGTAACGCCTCATAACGATGATCTGCATACGCACCCATAGCGGCATAACTAAGGTGGTCGAAGATGGGCATATGTCTTGGGCGCCAACCTTAAGAACGACGAACCAGAAGTGTCAGGTATGAAGTTTGCCTTGGGTGTTAAAATTGTTCAGCATGGTTCTGCATACCCAGTCATTGCTGCATGTAATTTAGGGACACCTCTTATGTTTATAAAACAACAATTTAAAATTAATTGCGTTGATTGGCTATGCGCGAGATGGACATTTGTGATTTAAAAAAATTATGGAATGTCAAATTTCAAAAATTAAAGTAAATTTTGGAAAACAAAATGGAACTGTAGGCTACTCTTACGAAACCGGATATGTGCCGTTATTATCGTCCAGAATAGAAACCATTTTCTTATGAAACAATTAGCCTATAAACATGAAAGTAATTAGTATGTAATAAATATAAACTACTCTCAAAATATATGCAGATTACGACGGACTTTTAGCTCAAAAATGTGCTGTATTTTAAATCTTCATAACGTAATAGAAATAATGGCGGCAGTTCGATGCCACACTCGTATGATTGACAGATTATAGATCAAAAGATGAAGCCTGATTCTGATCGGATATATGTATTTGAGATTTGCTTTATTTCGATTCTTACTCCTTTATAAATAGGGGAACTTATTGCACCTTAAGCATAGTAATTTGAGATTAATGTTTCTTGTGGCATCTATAGGGAAACAATTAAAACATCTAGTAACATTGTCGTATGTGATTTGGACGGATGGCCGAGCAAACAAAATAAAAAACAATAAAATAATACTTGCATAATACTTATGTTTTATAGATCACTTTTCAGCTTTGAAAGCAGTAAAAGACATTCCATTTAATGGGAAGTAATAATACTTTCCATTAAAATCAAAATTTCGATTTGGAATTAGAACAAATCAGTGATTGACACAGCTCTAGACCAGAGGTGTCCAAACTACGGCCCGGCAGGAGATTTTATCCGGCCCACGAAGATTTTTGAAAAATACTGTACTGATTTTTTCGCGCGAACCCGTTTGATTTTCAAAAATATATATCGAAAATTGAAAAAATGCAAAAATCATATATATGATAAAAATTTTTTTTTTATTTTTAAAAATAATAAAATTGAAAAATATATACATAAAATTTTACTTAAATTTACAGTCGTAAAAATATTGTTTTGTGCTATTGTTCGGTAACTACCGAATTGGTACGATAGCAGGCGAATAGCGAAGGTATTTTTTTATTTTAATTTATTTTTTTTAAACTCTCCGCTCTGTGGGCACTAAGAGAGCCTCTTTTTGCAAGCCTATTATGGGTTCGGCCAGGCCCACAATGGGGCTGCCAGGTGCTGAGGGGCGAGACCCGATATATCCGAGCGGACCACCCCCCGAAAAATTCCTGGGGATTTTTCGACGTGTTCGGATTCGAGCCCGGGCCCCCCAGAGCGGTAGGTTGCCACCTTGACCGCTCGGCCATCCGGCCGCGCTAGTGAAGGTACTGTACACGAATACACAGATTCTGTGGGCTGTTTTTGTATTAGTGAGTAGCGGGGGAAAAAGAATCGAGAGCATTGTACGTGGCATCTCTGTAGTTGACCTCCGGATTGCCTTCTGTTGTCTTCTGTTCTGTTGCGCATGACTCATTTGTAAATTGGTATGTGTAAATTCATATTTAATGTATTACAAACTAATTATTTTGAAGTTTAATATTAGTTTTTAAGGTTTAAAACAAGAATTTCAAACATGATTTTTGATATTGACATGAATTGAAAGGAAATTTGGCTGTTTGAATATCCATTTAACTGCAACGTTGCCGACGTTTCAAGTCAGTTTCAAATGGAAATTATTGATCTTCAAGCTAACGATCAAATCAAGGAGGAAACTTGGTCGATTTTTATAAATTTTTGAATTTGCAAAAGAGTTCTAAATTTAAAACAATTTGCATGTAAATTTATTTCTGTTTCAGACTACCTATATGTGCGAGCAAACTTTTTCCAGGATGAAGTATCTGAAATCAAAGTACAGGGCAAATTTATCGGATGATCATTTGCAATCATTGCTTATAATTGGTGTTTCAGATTTTAATCCCAATTTTAAAGAAATTGGGATTAAAATCTGAAACACCAATTATAAGCAATGATTGCAAATGATCATCCGATAAATTTAAGAAAAATTAAAGATAAAGAAATTCTTCAGCAAAACACACCTTCCATTATTCCAATTAAAAGTTGCAAGAAATAATTTTCTAATTATGTATAATTTAGCCATGTTTGTTTAGTATTGCTGTATCTGTAATTAACTGTAAAAAATAAAATTCAATGCTGCTTTGGTCATAATGAGATTTTTTTAATTCACAGATTCACGTGGCCCGCCGCAAATGTATTTAAATCCCAATCTGACCCTTGCGGCAAAAAGTTTGGACACCCCTGCTCTAGACCATAACAAGTAGAATAAGTCAATCATTACTTGCGCTTAGAAATAGGAATGAATCATCACGGTAATTGGTTGCAGTTGTTACGTGATTTTGATGCACTCCCTCTTTTCCCTAGAAGAAGCACATGATTGTATTATGTAGAGTCGATATAAAAATGGCCGGGCGAAGCTAGTAGAAAGTTTTTTCTGAGACTAAATCACAATACAGTATGACGATTAACAATCTTAAATTAATGATGGCCTACATATATTTGAGATCATAATAAATATGCATCAGAAATCGAGGCCAAGTAATGAATTGATATCTCGTGTCAAAAAGTCCAAATAATTGACACCAGGGTGGTCGAGTAGATAAAGTGCCAACCTGCCGTTGTGGTGGATCTGGAATGGAATCTGAGCGAGTTGTAAAAATTCCAGGAATTTTCTGGAGTGTCGTGCCCCTCTCTCACCATTCGTCCTCCACACTGTGGTCCTGGCCGAACCCATAATGGAGTTGCTAAAAAGGTCCTCTTGGTGCCCATAGGGTGGAAAGAGTCAAAAATAATAATAACTGGTAGAGAATATATAACATTTAATCTAGTAGAGGAGAAGGTGGTATTATGGAACCCCAATTACATTTTAGTGAATTGTAAACAAGGTATCATAACTAAACCCACATTTTTTGTGCAAAAAGTACTGGTAACTATTAAACTAAATGTTTCTAATTGGATTTTTTGCTAGTGTAACTATAAGTATGGTTTTTGAAGGCTTTTGTACAAAAAGTCAGAAAGTAGGCTTAGAGAAAATCGGGTGGTAATATGGAACCTTACTGTATATTTTCAAAAAATGCTTTAATGTAGCCAAAAACAAATAGGAAAGGACAAAAAATGTTAAATAATTACAAAATTATTTACTCCAATGTATTTTATCGCAAAAATGCTTTTATAATAGAAAAATATGAC
>NW_019384946.1:205086-206308 GCF_000671375.1 Centruroides sculpturatus | reverse complement strand
GCGAACAGTGGGGGAAAAACTATAAAAATCGGAACTTCAAGGTCGAAGAAGAGTCTCCTCCGGATTAACCCTACAGTGGTGATTAAATTTGTGTTGTGCATCCGCCGCTCACCGAGGACACCGCAAGGAAACGACGAACTCCTGCTTCGTCCGGATATCCTTCTCGTCCGCCCGAACTGCAACCGAGATCACGAACTTTCGCCGTTCCCAGGAGATTTTGGAATTATCCTATATCGATGTAAGCATGAATTCGAACAAATAAACGGGTTTTATCTTGTAAAACACTTGTGCATCATTTGCCTCCTTCGCCACCGCCCACATACGCGGTTTCTCTTAGGCTCATTCTGACGTGAGATAGACTTTTTCCCCCTCAACGTCGGCAAACCTTACAATAATAATAAAGAAATGTACAAAGAAGAAGCTAATCATTTACAAAAATCACAAATATAATGCTCCTTTTCAACATCAGCACAATCTGTATGTACCCACATAGCGCCATTAGGCATTGCACTCACACCTCCCCATGACTATCATCTGCAAACAACCCATCACAAAACAGTCAAGCAGTGTCATCTTTAAAACCAGATGTCTCCTCGTCAGGCAAGTCGAAAGGAGAGTCAACAGATGAGGTAATATCAATAGAGTCATCATCACTCGAAACACTGCTGATGCATTGTCGCTTTGCCTTGGGTGTTTTGCATCTTGTTATCCTTTTGACACCGGAAGTTGAAGGTTATTCTTGTTCAGTTGGGTTCTAGGCATCTGAAAATTAAAAATAAATAATTTTTTTTAAAAAAATCAGTTTGAAAAAACACTTTTATCTAGCCAAAACAGTTTTTTTTAACCAAACTAACTTCCGAATTTAGCTAGATTTAGGGGAAGGTGGGGCTGGATGGGGACGTAAAGGTTTGAAAAGTCATAAGATGGCAACTACTTTAATGAAAAAAATAGTCTAATTTTTTTATTCAGCAACTACAACATTTGGAAATACATTAGAACCTCGATTATCCGCCCCCCGATCAACCGACCCCTCGGTTAACCGACCGTCCTAGTCGGCAAATTTCAAATGTCCGCTAGTGATGTGGCGCTACAATATTTGGCTATGTCTTGGCTACTTTAATATTATTTTTACGTGTTTTAGCTGGCAACACTCATTCGACCATGAAAGGGAGCCAGTATTTAAACGAAGCTTAATTTTCTAATTTTTAACGATACAATAGCG